>NW_026731974.1:182500-232500 GCF_028476545.2 Physella acuta
AAACAAGGAAACATTTTTGTATTTTTCTAAATATAAATCCTCCTCAAAATGTGAAATAATTATTAAAATTTAAGGAGTCACCTGTTTTTCACATTACTAGTCGCGGCAATTTTACGTACCCAAAATGATAGATTACCCTATAGAGATGTCTATATATAATTCAATTTAAATTCTGTTCTTGGAGACGATAGAAAAGACCAAGCTGTAAGCGCGCTCCCTACCACCCCCACCACTACATGGTCTGGTGAGCTGTGGTTCACGCTAAATGTTTACAATCGTAGAGCCGGGTTTAGTGACAGCTATTAGGGGCAGATAATTTAGTTTGAAACGATTTTAAACTTAGGGGAGGTAGCTAAGAGGAGGCTGCTTTCACTGGAAGGGGGGGGGGGGGGTTAGGGGTTGAGGGAAAGGAGGGGGGTTATCGTCCTTAACGACTTACTGATAGTGTTTTAAAGCAAATATTTTCAGTGACAGCAGTGGTACTGTCGAATTCACAAATTATGAATTACTGAAAAGTAGAAAATAAAACAACTAAATAGCTGCGTATCATACAGCCGGTCGGCTTGTTATAAATAAAAACTAAACCAACAATTAAGAATGCAGAACTAAGAATGTACATTTAGGGATTCCTTCCAGACACCTCCCCCCATTATATAAAGCAAGGTGGGAATGCCATGTTAAATTGTACAAAATACAGGATCATATTATGTATATATACAAGAGCCAGTCATGCAGAGATCATTTACAAGGGCTTTAAATTTTGTTCACTGCACCATGACAAACAGATGCAGTAAATTCCATATCAGAGCTCAACATCAGTAGGGTGGGGACATTTACAGCCTGCAGTTTGTCAGGCTGCTTTCTGTTCCATTGTAATTGTTTTATTTTAGGTTAATAACCATTTAATGTGATTTTAAAATTTTAGTTGTAGTTAAAAACAACACATAGATGTATTAAACTAGACATATGTTTGATGCAGCTACTTCTAACAATACAAAAATACACTTAAACTTTAAACATCTCCCAGAAGAGAATTATATATATATATATATATATATATATATATATATATATATATATATATATATATATATATATATATATAGATAAGAAATACTTACACTTTAATTTTTTTTAAAAAGCAACATTTAACTATTTCTGATTGTAACATCGTAAAAAAAAAGTATATCTATGTAATACAAAGTTTTATCGTACAATTTTTTTTCAGATTGACAAGTGGGAAATCTATTTCCACAAAAACATTAAAGCAGAGTATGAGCATATGAAAAAAATATTAGCTTTAAAGTATAAAATAGTGGAAATTGAACCTTTAATTATTGAAAGGGAAGGATTCCCAAATCAAGAAAATGTATCTCAACTCTTCAAAATTACTGAGGCAACTTTAACTGACACAGAATATTCAAAACTAAATACTGATTCCAGTGTAAGGAAAAGTGATCATATTTCAAGACAGTTTTTGGAGGTTGACAAGTGTATATTCTATTTCAATAAACAACTTAAATTTGATGGTGAGTCAATAAAGAAAATAACTATTTTAAAATTTAAAATTGTTTTAGTTGAACCATTAATTGTTGAAAGTGAAGGGTTCCCAAAACAAGAGAATTTACTCAAAATAACTGAAATTCTGAGGAAACATGTTGCTAACAAAGATAACCAAGAGAACAACTGTTATTCAGAGTTACAGAAAATAGGTTCAATCTTAAAAAGTAATGATCCTCTTGAAAGTCAAGATGTTGATGAAATATCTTCAATACTGGCGGATGTGCACATTAACGATGGAATGCAATTTCAAAGTGGCCACTTTGGTAGAGAAAATATAACTAATCCTCAAAAGAGTGATGATCTGTGTGATCAGAATGTTGAAAACTGTGAAGATAATTTTCCTTCAGCTTCAGAAAAAATTGATAGTGTAAATCCTCAAGGAGCATCTTCAGAATTAAACCAGTCTTCATCATCTAGTGATGATGAGAGTCAAACTGAAAGCCGTAATAATCCATTACACTACAGGAGAACACAGCTAGATGAAGATAAACAAATTCCTGTTGAACATCACAGTGAAAAACATAGAAAAAATAATAGTAGGGTCCAAGAAGCAGTTGTAGAACAAAATAAAAATACAAAATTTAACTCCTCAAAAGATTTATGCATAGATGAAGGCAAAAAAGACATCAGTGTGGACAGACACAAGCAAGTCAGTGGCAGTTATGATATAAAAAATCAAAACAAAATGACTTTCATGCCAATAGCAAAGCAAAAACTGGAAGCAGCCAAAATATTCTATGAAGATACAGAGTATGCTTTATATTTGAAGTCTTTTGTTAAAATTGATGATGATTATGGAATAGAATATCTCCCCGAAGACAAAAAAGTGCTAGATTTCTTAGCAAAACTGAATGACTTTGAAGTTATTGAAATAAATGCAAGGTTTGATATCAGTAAAATAGAAAAACATTTCCCTGGCATCAGGGCAGTTTATGCAAAAGATCTTTTAAGAATTATGGGTCGAAAGGCACAAGTTTTGTCTGCATGCAAAGCACTCAGAAAAACTCAAAATGAATCTAACACACCAACAAGTGGAAATGTCTGTTATAGGCCTACAGATAGAGAGAAAATATTGTCCAGTCTAGAGACACCAAGAGATGATCAATTGTCATCTTTGAAGCACCATAGTTCAGTTGAACAAGAAATTAATTTAGTAAAATTTAAAGATGAGGATGTTGAAATGTGCAGTGATGATACTGAATCAGAAACAGCACAGACATATGTTTCTATTGAAATGAAAAAATTCAGAGCAGCCTGTGTGTTTTATAAAGACACTAAATATGTTTCATATTTAACATCTGCACTACAATCAAACAATGATTATGCAATAAGATTTCTAACTAAAGATAAAAAAGCACAAAAGTTTTTAACTAAACTGGATGATTTTGAATTATATGAAATTGACTCAACAGAGCTAACATTTTCTCTAAGTGATTTTGTAGAGAAGAAATGTCCCCACATCAAAGTAAAATCTTTTGAAAAAAATATTTTTACTCTTATGGGTCAGAAGGAGGACTTGCTGTCTGCACACAAAAAAATACTCTCTTTTATTGACTACAATAATAAAATAACTAAAAATGTAGACAAACAGGCCTATGAAAGAAACAAAGAGAAAAAGCTACAAAGCTTAGAAAAATTTGATGACACCAGAAAAATGCTAAACCAACATCAAAAAGAAGTTAAAACTCAACTTTCAAATGAAAAGCTACAAAGCTTAGAAAAATTTGATGACACTAGAAAAATGGAAAACCAACATCCAAAAGAAGTTAAAACTCAACTTTCAAATGAAAAGGATAAAAAGCAACAAAAAAATGTTGATGCAATTCCATTAACAGATAGTGATAAAGGTGTATCCAGTGATGAAACTGAATCAGAAGAATCCTTTACTATTGAAGAGAGAAAATTTGAAGCATTTAAATTTTTTTATAAGGACACTGTTTATATGTCATTCATAGAGTCTGCAGAAAAACATAAAGGAGGTTATGAATTAACAATCTCATCAAAAGACAAAAAAGCACAAGAATTCATAACTGCTGTAAAAGATTTTAAGATATTTGAAATAGATGCAAAAACAAAAGTTAACCATATTATCAGTTCTCTTGAAAGAGAGCATCCTAAAACCAAAGTAACATGTTTTGGAAAAAATGTTGTAACTCTTATGAGTCATAAAGATCATTTTCAGTCTGCTAAAAGTAAGATCCTTTCCTTAATTGGAAACAATGATGAAGATACAACATGGTCAGCTAAAGCTGAATATGCCACTGCATCTCATGAAGAGAATGGAGCCAAATCTCTGGGGATGGGAAATAATCTAAAGGGAAGTGGAGATTTTTCAGACTCAGATGACAGTGAGGCTGAACACTCTTCCAAGTGGAGTCACAGAGAACAAAAGGAAGATCCTTTAAGAAAGGAAAGTAGTAAACTACAGGTTGGAAGGAGAATAATAGACCGATCTTCGTACCCCCCTGTTTTTGTTGGATGCTCAAAACTGAAAGTAGTTGTTATGAGAGATGACATTACACAACAAAAAGTAGACTGCATAGTCAATGCAGCATCTAAATCTCTAAA
This sequence comes from Physella acuta, assembly GCF_028476545.2. Classification (NCBI taxonomy): domain Eukaryota; kingdom Metazoa; phylum Mollusca; class Gastropoda; family Physidae; genus Physella; species Physella acuta. The sequence continues at coordinate 186,632 of NW_026731974.1, forward strand.
ACACAGCCATGGAGTGGCAGGTGCCATAGCAAAAGCTGCAGGCCCATCAATGCAACAGGAATGTGATAATTATATTTCAGTACACAAAGCTGTACCTGTTACTGGAATTTTTGTTTCTGATGCTGGTCTATTATCAGTACAAAAAATTATCCATGCTGTTGGACCAAAATGGGATGACTACAGTGAACGAGATAAGAAACGTTGTGAGGAAGATTTACGAAGAACTGTCCTCAGGTGTCTGCTAGAGGCTTCAAAAAGGAAATTGTCTTCTATTGCCTTGCCTGCTATCAGTTCAGGTAGGCCTAATAATTTAGTTATATTTTCCAATTTTTTTGTCAGTTACAAAGTTAATGATCTCATTAGAAACAAAATGGCTTACAAATCTGATTTCAGAAATGCATTTAAAAATTTATTCCTCTAAGAATAATTTATAATGAATAGATTATTTTTTTGTAGAAAAAAATCCGCTCCTAAAGCAGTAAAAACATAATAAAAGAGAAAGTAAAGAAATAAACTAGTTTTATAAAGTGTATGTACTTTGGGAATCAACCAAAACTGAACTAATGGAAGATGCTGGTGAAGCTGTAGGGTTGAGGAGATATGCAGAGGAGCTACACTGTTAATGGTATACTCTTTCAGGTTTATTTTTTTCCTCCCTTTTAAAATGTTGTCGGAAGTAGTTAGGAAATTGTCATTAAATAACTCACACGACCAGATGTAATTTTTTCGGAGTGTTTCTTTTCCACAAACTCTGAAACCCTCTGATGTGGTTTATTGAATCTCAAATTCTGTTCAAATTTCTAAGCAAAGCATCGCTCACTTGATCGCTCGTATCTTAAATGTCTTGTGTGTTGGTGCACTCATCTTTCAAGGTACCGCTCTAAAGTTAAATCAAAAGAAATATATGAATTTACTAAATTGAAAAATGAGAGAAATTAATTTTACTATAAAAAAAAGTAATAACAATGTTTAAAAATAACAAGCTATAAAAAAAAAATGCTATAATAATGCACCACTATTTATTTAACTATAAAGTAAAGACTGACTTGCTAAATTATGTGTTAAATACACTTAATAACATTTTTTGAGCAGCTTATGCTTATAGTTATAAAATATGAATAGCAGTGCATTATTATAAATTTAAATAAAATAAATTTACTTTCTTTTCTTTAGTTTACAAATTCAATAAACTTTTAAATTATTTTCTTATTTTTTAGTAGACCTAAAAAGAAAAGAAAAAAGCATGACTAAAACACTTGTGCACCAAATGCTTGTGCCAAACGTGTGCATAATAATATGAAAAGATTAATAGTTTATATATCTTTAGTTAATTTAAGAAAAAAATAATTAAATATCTATTTTTGTAAAAATTTATGTCACATTCCATTATCAGAGGGTATTGAACTACATGTCAAGTTTGAAACAAATCAGTTTATTAAATATGGGGGAAACTTTTTAGTAAGTTTCAACCCTGGTGAAGAAAACGCTCAAAACAAAAGCATTAATTACAAAGAATAAAGTCAAATAAATGCTTGTTATAATAGCATTATTCATGTAATTCATATTACATATTAGTTTGTTATATTAGTTATATACAACTCAATGACGAGGTGAATTCAGTTGTTTTCTATTTATTATTACAGCAGGGTTTAAGGTTCCAAGTCACCTCTGTGCTGTCAGCTATGTAAATGCTGTTAAACATTTTGATGTCATCACAACAGATTTACATTTGCATCCACTTAAAGATATTTGTTTCATTGATATCAATGACAAAATGGTGATGACCATAACTGACTGTTTTAAAAAAAATTGGGAAGAAGATATACTTGAGTATGTGTATAAAGAGGATTTAGAATTTGCAGTCAACCATTTCAAGAATGATCATTCAAAATCAACTCACAATCCTCAAAATAGACCACGAGGTGGAAGCAGACCTAGAAACATGACTGAGTCTCGACACTCATCAATAGGGAAAGAATACAAAATAGACAGTATAAAACTTTATCTAAGCCCTAAACCTGCTTTTGATTTCAAGTCAGATGTGGTTATAATTGGCAAGCCATTCCAAAAATTAAGTGGACTACATAATTTTGATGCAAAAACTCTTAAAAAGAACACAGCAAAAACGAGTAGTAACCCAAAAGAAGTTAAACATCTCTATTCACAACTTAAAGGCAAACCTTGCCGTTGGGTAAGCCAAGTTAAAATTCAAGGTTCATCAGTAGAAGAAATGGAAAAGGCTATTAAAAATCTCAAGTTTGCAATTGCAGGACAGATGTCTGTTGTCGTCACAAGCAACCTATTTTATTCAGGTACTGTAATAAATAAATGTGAGAGTGTAAGATGCTATTATTCTTTCCATTTGCTAAAGCTTTATCTAAATTGTTTTTTAATGTTCAGTAAGTTAAACATTTGAAACTCAAAACGAAATAAAAAGAGTGCAGTTTTCTGGAATTAATGCACTTAAAATGATACATCTTTCAGGTATGATATTTAATTTAGGGTTGACAATGTCATTTGGACTAGAAATACTAATACCCAAATGAAAGTGCTAATCATCGATCATTAAGTGTATTAGAATTAGAAATTAAAATTTGAAATGGTATTTTATGTTACTGCTTTTCAACACAAACCATTCTAGACTTGCTGCTCCAAATGTCACTAAATTACCTCATAAATCATAGAGCACCACTAATTAAGCTATGGTTAGACTTGTGCATGTAGTCTTTCATAAGATTTAGATTATATTTATAAGGCTGGAAACTGTACTAAAAAAAATTAATTGGCGTAGAACATGGATAACAAATAATTTGGTATCTTTAAAATCACTTATATATAAATAAATATATTATATTTTTTAACTTGTAAGGTAGTGTTATCTTTCTTTTAAAACACTTTGGTTTACCCAGTTATCATTTCCCTTTTCTGGACATGTTAAAAGGTTTGTAAGAATAACCCATAATTATATTCTCAAGTAAAGCCCTACTTTTAAAAATTCAATGATGGTTCTCTTGGCTATTATTTGTGAGCTTATGTTTATAACTTATATTTCAGAAGAGAATAAACTCTCCAAATCTGAGTGGTCCCAGGTTTTGAGTACATTTTGTAAAATTATATGCAAATTCATCAAGGAATACCAAAAAGACAACTATATGCTGAAATCTGTTACAATAACAGCCAGTGAGGAAGCTATTCCAGTAATGATAAAAGTTATGGACTCAGTGTTGAGAATCCCAGGTTAGAAAAAAAAAATATAATTAAAATCATTGTTATTATAAATTTGCATTTATTTGTATGTTGAAACAAATTATTATTTGTCATCTATATATATAATTCTCTATGTGGGGAACATACAAGAAACCACCAAATACGGCCTTAGCCATTCCTACCCCGTTTTCTAGGCTTATCGCTACCACCCACACCCCACCAGTCTGGTGAGCTTTGGTTCAACCAAATGTTTACAATATGATGGCTATTAGGGGCAGATAATTCAGCTTTTAAACAATTTGAAACCAAGTTCTCCTTGATCATTTCATTGTCGTCTGTAAACTTTTGTCACAGACGGCCGCTTTCATGGAGGGGGGGGGGGGAGAGGGTAGTGTCGAATTCACAAATTATGAGCTACTGCAAAATTAGCAAATAGAACAACTAACTAGCGGCAAATACTTACGGCATGGGTCAGCTCGTAATATAAAAAACCTTTAGAGTAAAAACACGTTTCACACGTACAGGTACTTTGAGTCTGCAAATTGCTCTAGAGCTGTGATAAAATAGTTTCTTGTAAAGCAATTTATATAAAATAGCAATATTTAACTTGAGTTAAGCCCTTATAGAGAAATCTTAAGACTAACCATTTATCTGTTGACTGTTCAACATATTAAAATGTACCCATCTTGTTAATGAATAATTAGCCTACATTTGAATCTTAAAATGTGTGTTACTTTGTATTTAAAAAGAGATATTTATAATTTGAAAACTTTTCAGCATTAGATTTTGGAAAGCAGAACCCACCTAGTGGAAGGAAGACACCTACTCCTAATGTTCCACCTCAGCCTGTAAAAGGTGTTATATTTTTTAAAAATATTTAATATTATTACTCAGTTACAAAAAATTCATATGTTTGTATTGTATTTGTAGCCACTATGCTACATGATTTAAGAAAAACAATACTTAGAAATGAGATTAAGTAAAATGATGATAATGTATTCAAAGATAAATTCTTTTTAGATTATGAAAACGATTCAAAATCTAAAAGAGATTCATCATCCTCAACAAATTCTCAGTCTGGTACTGTAGGACATGGCTCTGGTGTTGGAAACAGCCAAGGTAGTTCATAACTATTATTTTAACCTTCTCTGAATATCATGCTATTGAGTTCTCTATAGGTGTAATCTAGCCATATAGATTTTATAGAGAAAAAAAACTTAAGATAAATCTATAATCATAAGTAGAGACAAATCTTAAGGAATTGTTCAATCCATATCTAGCTTGAAATGATAAATGATACATTTTTATATTACTAAAACATTTTGGTTATTCACAATAAATATTTATTCAAAACTAAGATGACTTGCTTGCAATAATATCAAAAAATGTTTCTATTTTATACTCGGGGCATTAAGGTGTTGTTTTATCTAGGGCTTTGGAAACCCACTTTATTCTACTGAGTTGTTTGACCTCAAGGATTAATGTTACATCATATATGCTAAGCATTCAAGATAAGATCAAATTCAACAAAAAAAAAATGCTTGTAAAGTCCAAATTTATTTTATAGCTAAATCACTGTACCCGAAGCTTACAGACGAGTCACAATTACTAAAGGACAAATCTCACTCTCTAGGAGCTACTGCTGATATCCAAATGTACAAAGGTAAAGGCCCATTAACTAGCATGTATTCTTTATATATTTTAGCTGTTGTTTTCTAACATGCTTTGATTTAATTTATGTAGAATGTTAATGTACAAAATATCTTTAATAGTTATGAATTTTATTACATACTCTGTCCAAAAGAAGAACATTTACAAAGCGTTACATAAATTTTTATTTTGTATCTTTATTAATTTTCACACAACATATTATTAAAACTCTCATCAATATTATCATATCACACTTACTTTGATCATTCTAACGGAAGTCTTAACCTTTTACAGAAATATTTGTACTTTTGCCAAAAAAAAAATTATATCTTTAATAAACAAACAAATAATCTTCCAGCTGGAACACCTGTTGACCGAAGCAAAGACTGTGAAATCTGCTTTGAAAATAATGCTGTAGTTACCCTAGCATGCTGCAAGAAAAAAATCTGTACAACTTGTGACAAAAAATGTCAGGCTTGTCCTTATTGTCGTGATCCATTTGATACAATAACTGGCACACAGCCCGATGGTACAATGACTGTTAAATTTTTACGCTACTCAGCTGCAGGCTATGAACCTGCAGGTTCATGGGAAATCACATACAGGTTCTCATCTGGAAAACAAGAGGTAAAGTTTTATTTTCAAAATAAATTTAATAGGTATACTCAATTATAAAAGACTATCCATATACTGACAAACTAGAAAAATTAAATTATAAATTGCTTTCATTAATACCAAACTTTGAATTAACATTATGGCTTAAAATCAACACTGAGCTGTAAATATAATTTCAAACTCAATCCATATTTTCAGAGCCATCATCCTAACCCTGGCCAAATGTACTCAAGAGTTGAAAGAACGGCTTACTTACCAGATGTAGCTGAAGGATTTGATATTTTAATACTATTGAGACTGGCATTTCTACGACGATTAACCTTCACTATAGGGAAGTCGTTGACAACCAACAAAGATAATGTTATCACTTGGAATGATATTCATCATAAAACTAGTTTAAAAGGTGGAAGGTGAGTCTTAACTTTAAAAAAAAAACAACTTAAAATTATCAGATTAACAAAGTTTTTAAAGGAGCATTTCTCCCAACAAAACCCTTGATTTTTGTACCTAAAATATCAAGCTATTTTATAATCCTTTTGTTTTGAGGAAATGTTAGATGCAAATTACACAATGATAAAATCTTGTAAGAACTAATTTAAGTACATTTATTTGAAAACAGTTAAGTTTTAATTATGCAAATCTCTAATACATCACTTAATACAATAAAATTTATCTTGATTTAAATGATTAAAACACTTGCTGTATTCAATGGGTTCAGAATACATAAAAGAAATAGGTAAAATACACTTCCAGATGAAAATTACATCTCCTTTACTCTAATTCACCAACATTACTTTTCTTACTTTACTTTCCTGATTGAAAGCTTTAGTCATCAAATAAGTAAAATAATTGATGCGTAATTGATGTACTTTCTGAGACTTGTACATCATAACAAAACAGTGTAACTCATATGTATTCATAATAGGCTACCCACCATCAATATATGATACCTTGATCATCTACTTATGGGATTTTTTATTTCAATATAAACTTGCTATGTGCAGCTGAGGGGTTAACAGGGTATGTTGTATAAATAATTTTTGACTATAAATTATAGTACAATTCAATTCTTTTTTCAGCTTTGGCTATCCTGATTCAAAATATTTTCAAAGAGTCAAAGAAGAATTAAGTGGAAAAGGAGTCTCCTTGGCAAATCTCACTGAGGCAGAAAGGCGGGATTTAGATTATTTTGCTAGCTGCATTCGTAAAGACAAAATGTTTTTTTGAAATACAAAATCAATACACTTCTAATTTAACTGATTAAGAATTGCATCCAAAAACATGATGGTTATCAGTCTTAAATATATTTAGCATGTTGGCTAAGTAGTCATGTGTACATTTTTTTTAAAAAGTTAGATACTTGGTAGTTTGTATTTTTATTGTTTCTCTGTGATAAACACTTTTTTAAGAATCCAAGATAAAGTTTTAAAAAATCTAAATATATATCTTTTTATGCTTTTATTAATTATCTAATTGACATGAATAATATTTAGTAGATTGTGTTTTTGTCTTTGTTCTTCAATTATTTTTTGCTTCAATTAGACTTAAAGATGCACCAAACATACAATTGTACTAGCTTCCATGTGTTTTAACCCTTTATCTTGCCAATAAATGCTAAATGATACTGATCCTAATTTTTAAGTGTTTGCCCTATACAGTTTTTCTCCATCTTTTCATGTTGTGAAGATATGCTGACAATTTTGTGTTTGCAGATACGAACATTTATAAAAGCACAGATTTATTGAAATGTTTATTACAATAGGCCTATAATTCACTTATACTTTTTTTGCTGATTCTTTCCCCTGACATTTTATTCCTCTTTATTTTTCTATAGGCAATATTCAGCTGACAAATTTATATACTTTAACATTATGACTTTTGGAAGTTAATTATGTTTATCCCATTTCACTAAACGCCTTTCTGTAACCTAACCAACACTGATTGCATTTGGTTATGCTACCTGGTAAATGACCAGCTTGTTACCTAGCAAACATCTCAATCCAACCAGTAAAAAAATGTAAAAATACCATCTGGAATCTGAAGGTCCTATTGCAGATGTAGTGGTATTCATGTTTCCATGTCATCTGTATGTGATCTAAGTCTGTCACTCACCAGAGCTGGATGGACTCAGGGACTTCCTGGAATTTGACCTGAGACTTGTGGTTTAGCAGTTTTTTGTGCTCTAAATCACCATCCCATAGCTCAACTATGCTGTTAGATAGTTATTTAAATATAAAATTGCTTGTTTGTTTTATTTTTATTATTTATAGGTTAAAACTGGAATAAGGTTATTAAGAAATTAATATAATTTTTCATTTAAAAGTATTAAGCTAGACTATAATTTGGTTATTACAACTTTAACTTAAAGTTTAAATTATTTATATTTTTAAATTTTAGAAATGCATTGAATAGTTGGGAATTTGGCTAAGCTGGCATATGTGTTTTTTTTTATGATTTATCCTGATTTTTTACAAATTGTCCATTGCATTTCATCTTTTGATTGGTGTTGCCTTTCTGGAAATGGAGGTTGATAATTTTAATATTGTCTTTGACTGCAATGTAAGGAACATTGCAGATGAGTGTATTTTCATTTTTTTTAATAATGTTGATCAGAGAATATAAGTAAATACTATTATAGAAATTTTTTTAACTGAAAACTAATGTGTATAAATGTTTTTTTTTTTACACCTTTAAAGGATTGTTGCTTATTATTAGGTTTCTTTTATTTTGTAATTTGAAACAAAATCTCTCTTACATCCATCTTTGATATTGCTATTTTTTTATACAATGTTGTTAGAAAAAAAATTATATTTCTTTAAACAATTAATTTCATGCTTTATCAGTGAGTAAATAAGTAAAAGTAAAATTCCCTTTTGAACCTAGCAACCCACATGTGTAAATAGTAAGTGATTTTTTACTATGAGTAATGCTTTTTAGTTGTTATATATATAAATATATTATGTATGTATATAAATCGCCATGTTAGAATAATAGGGTCCTATAAAAATACCTGTAAGATACCTAATTATGATGTCTTCATATGGTATTAAAATAATTTATTTAGAATTTACAAAAAGAATGATATAAAATTTAGTTCTATCTTGTTTGATTTAGCAGTAAATGACGTTATCTCTATTAACCAGAATACATATAAGTAGACGAATCAGAAAGCTGTACTAGGACTGCCTCAATTGTTTCTATACACAATATGGTTATGTCTGTAACAATATTAAGCATAAATACCAACAAGAATTTCAATCAAATTAGGTCTAACCTAAACCTTTCTTGTACACAACTTAAAATGGAAAACAAAAATTTCAAAAGATGTTACTATTAACGCTAACTAATATATATTTGATAGATAAGCCATAAAGCTTATAGTTTAACCATTATAGTTATATCTGTTAAATATTAAATTTTAGTTGATGTATATTATAAATTTGTACTCTCAATTTCTTGTAAACATACCAATGAAAAATATTTATTTCCTATTATTTGAACCCTAGTGATACTTTTTTCAAAATGTACTGATGACTTTATAATAAACTTTATAATAAAAGTAAATAATATGTTCCTGAAAATTAGGTGATAAATTGTACATTAAAATTTTTAAATTTTGGGCTTGTTAATGAATCAAATAATTGCTTAATTATGCCAGCATTCAAGCTTTTAAAATGTATGTGATAATTAAATATACTACACTGAGAGTCCTAACACCAATTTTTAGTAATTGTATGCTTATTGGGAAACATTGTAGTGATAAATGATACATAAATAAATAGACCCAGAAAGTTAAAAATATGGTTTTGGCTGCTGTTTAACATTATTTAAAATGATGTGTGTAAGTGACTTCAAAATCATAGTTTAAGACAGGCATCTCCAAACTATGGCCCGCGGGCCGCATGCGGCCCGCAAAGTCCTCTCATCCGGCCCGCAGAGATCTTTTTGTCTAAGAAAAAATCGTTTGTTAGTGATGGTTGAGAAACTTTGCCCAGAAAAATCAAAGACATGCGTGGAAGAAATTGGCCCCCGAACTAAAATTTGATAGTTAATGCGGCCCTCGGACTGAAAAGTTTGGAGACCCCTGGTTTAAGATATCTAAAAACTAAATTCAGAGATAAAACCTTATAATTTAAAATCAGATTTAGAATTTCAGTGTGGAATATTAAAGTAACATTTTGAAATAAAGCCCTCATACTTTAAAATAACCACATATTGAAAGTATAAAGCAAAGAGAAAAAAAAGAATGTTTGCATGTAATGAACAGTTCAGACAAACAAAAAATAAATTTAATATGAAGATTTATGGATCCCTATTATTTTAAAATGGCCATATATACACATATATAATGTTACTTGCCTTACATTTATTATTTCTTTAAACATAAATAATTTTTGTGTGTTGGGTTTGTATACATAGGAAAATACCATGTAACCAGTTGTGTTTTTTATTATTAATTTGTTTTTAATTCTCCCATGTTTTTGCTAAATAATTAGTAATTTAGTAAAATGTTTTTGAATCAAAAGAGTTAAAAAAAAATAGAAGTTTATTTTTCTTAATCTTAAAGATAAAATTGTGCTTGTCTTGAATAACTTTTCATAATTTACCTTTGAAATTTTTCTTAGCAAATATATTATACTATTATTGAGCAACAAACTTGGTGACTTTAAAAAGAATTAACTTTTAATGTAAGCATTTTGTACAAATTTGACCAATTCACTCTTGAAAAGCAAGCTTCTGAAATAAATATTGTTTTACTATTCAAGTTTTACATTTAATGTTTATTAGCATTAGTGACAAATAAAATATTAAAACTATTGTGGTGTCTTTTTAAAAAAAATGATTTGCCTGATTATGATACATAGGATAAATGTAAAGCTATGATATGCATTCTGCACACCTTAATACCCATGAAAAAGCTAATTGAAAAAAAAAATCATTTGATGGTTAATTGCTCTTCCTTGACATCTTTTTAATTTCATTCTTTTAAGCATATTTTCATTGAAGATGTTGATGGATAGGGGTAATCATAAAGACCAATTTGTTTTAAAACCTTTTTCAAATGTAGGCCTAGAGCTTCCAGTGTACTTTTAAAATAAAGTATCACAGGCTGTGTGGCTGTGTAGTGGCCAACACTAAGTTTAATGAAAGATTAAACGTAAGTTATGTACTGTGTACAGATCAAAGCTGGGTGGAACGTTCCACTGATTAGAACCCGGATTTGAGCTCGAGACTTTCGGGTTAGCAGGCTAACACTCTACATCTAGGCAACGCTGTCCCAGTCTTTAAAGTATGCCAAATAACCACTAAAATTTTGTTTTTACAAGCTTTGCTTCCTCCCAGTAGCGTAGCGAGGGGGGGGGGGACATATGTCCCCGGGCGCCGACCTTAGGGGGGGAGCCAAATTGAAAGTTTGAGGGGGGGGGTGCAAATGAAAAGTTTGAGGGGGGGTGCAAATCGAAAGTTTGAGGGGGGGTGCAAATGAAAAGTTCGAGGGGGGTGCAAATCGAAAGTTTGAGGGGGGGGGGGGGTGTAAATGAAAAGTTCGAGGGAGGGGGGGTGCAAATCGAAAATTTGCTCCCAAGGGGGCGCCAAATTGAAAGTATGTCCCCGGGCGCCGGGAAGGGTCGCTACGCCTCTGCTTCCTCCTCTGTCTTTTGTCGTCCTTCATGAATAGAAACTGGTGAGCGAAATTTCGACCACTCCTAACCGACCAATTTCTCTGAAACTTTCACTAGGCCTTACTAGGGTGTTGATTATTTATTTTTTTTACTCTTTTTTCAAAGTAAAAATTGCGACGTAACAATTCCCCCCCCCCCTCCTCCCTCATCAAACATCGTCACAAAGCACAAAAGTCAGATTCCCTACTCTTCTCCCCTTGGAAGATGACGTCGTGTATTCGGCAGGCCTATAAATAATCTAGACTATATTATATGTGACCGTTCTTCTTACCCAATCGACTAAGGGTATTTCCGATTTTTTTCTAGGAAAGTTTTATTAATCACAAGACACGTAGAAATCTAGATCTACATTTTTAGTTCTGATAGTATGGTGATAGTGTTGATGAAACATTTTGTTTTAGTGTCGTATAGTCGTATAAATCTAGATCTAGTTACTAGTATTACTAGAATCTAGTAGTAAAGTAGTTAGAGTTTAGGTTTACCCTACCATTAATTTTTCATTAAAGTTGGGACTCAGTGTCGTTGCAGTTTAGAACTAGACTCTAGTAACTAGTAACTAGATTTAGTAGTTTAGGTAGAGCTAATAATTAAGTTATTAGATTCTAGAGTAAAATCTATATCTAGATACATTAACAATAACATACATAGCATTCTAGAATACTAGATGTCATTGGTAGAATCTAGATCTAGACCTAGAATCTAGATCAATTGGCCTGCCCATTCTACTCAATCAGCATAGGGTCTATTGAGCAGTTAGATACGAAGATAGGCCTACATAACTTACTATATATAGCATCTAGATCTAGATCTGTATATAAAAAAATAGGCCCAAGACTACACATAACAGCAGGGGTCTCCAAGCTACGGCCCGCGGGCCGGTGGCCCACGCACGAGGTCCTCTCGTCCGGCCCGCGGATCAGAGTTTTGTCCAGGCATCTCTTCGGGGTGGCAGAGCCCCCCCGAAAAAAATTTACCCCCCCCCCCCCCCCGAACAAAATGAAATTTATATAATTTATATATAGAAAATATATACTTATACTTTTAACAGTGTCCGCCCCTCCCCCCCTCCCCCCGAAGATAGTCTACCGCCCCCCCCCCCCCCCGGAGAAAAAAGTCTGGAAGAAACACTGCCGCAGATATATTTGCAGACATTGATGTAAACATTGTGACTCAAATAGTGAAAAACGCAAGCAAGTTTCGCCATTTTTCAATTGCAACTGATGAGTCGCTGGACCTCTCAACTGCTTGTGTTCATTAGAGATGTGGATGAAGACTAGAAAATAACACAAGAGCTGGCTTCCCTACATAACATGTATGGCACTGTTATCGGATAGGATATATAAAAAAATTGCTGATTATAACTTGGCCTGGACTAACTTCAGTTACTGGCTGTTGATGGAGGAAAGTACATGTGTGGCATAAAGAAAGGTTGGTTGGACAAGTAAATGAGAAAAACATTCTACAATCAATGTCCCTGCACTCTATTATTTACCAGCAAGCTTTGTGTACTAAAAATGTGGACATAAGCAGTGTACTGAATCTTGTGTTGTAGATGGTGAAATTAATAAGGTCACATGGGCTCATCCATAGATAATTCAGAGACATGTTGAAAGATACAAACACATAATCGCAAGAATTACCATATTTTACAGCAGTAAGATGGCTAAGTTGTGTGATATATACATATATATATATATATATATATATATAAATTTAATATCGTTGGGAGGGGGAAAACGGTGGGGGTGGGGGGGGGGGGGGTGGCTCTGCCACCCCGAAGAGATGCCTGGATGCCTGGAAGACACTTTGGCCCCCGAACTAATATTTGATAGTTAATGCGGCCCTTGGGCTGTAAAGTTTGGAGACTCCTGCATAACAGCATAAGAGAAGACACAATTAATTAAACTACCAAGCCTAGCATTTTTATTTATTTAGGCCTTATATTATATAATATAATATATATTATATATCTATAGGATAACAATCACAATGAATGACAGAAAAATCAAATGCAAAGACCTAGATCTAGGCCCTGTAGTAAGTATCCTTCTTAACTTACTACAAATGGTTAAAAATAGTGTATATCTAGATCAGTGGCACCCCGGAAAATACGGAGCACGTCCTTCAGGAATGTTCTTTGTATAGCCAGGAGCGAGTCAGACACTGGCCCCTGCTCACCCCACTCAGGGAAAAATTATATGGGGAACCTGCTGAACTGGAGACCACAGTCCGGTTTTTTCACGAAGTTGGACTTGTTGTCTAAATCCTCCACCATATTCTCAATTAAGAACGAAGAAGAAGAAGAAGTAGATCAGTGGCGTAGTGAGGTCGGGTGTAACCTGGTGCGGCACTTAATGGTTTCACCTCCCAGAGGCGTAGCGACCCTTCCCCGGGACAAACTTTCAATTTTCGATTTGCACCCCACTCCTCCAACTTTTGATTTGCACCCCCCCTCAAACCTCAAACTTTCGATTTGCACCTCTTAAAAGACTATTTAACACTCAAATTAATCACCTAATTAAGTGGAGTTATCATTTTTCTCTATATATTTTGTTATTTTATGCCTTGGTGTCACCCCCCTAAATGGTGTCACCCGGTGCGGTCCGCACCCCCCCGCCCCCCCCCTTGCTACGCCTCTAATCTAGATCTATGTATGAGAACTAGTGACTACTATTCTTATTATAATAATACCTTTTATATAGCCTACACCCCTATTGGTCATCCATACAGATATATGAGATGAGACTTTTTGAATAATTTTTACATCCTCTCTCCTAATACAAAAGATAAGATCACCCCACCCCCCCCAAAAGTCACCCCCACCCCAAATGATATTACATTTCTGTTTCAGCCTAACACCCCTTCAAATTGCAATTTTTTAAAAGCAGGGGAGATAACTAAATAGTAGTGATCACTCAATCAGGTTGAGGATTGTTGTTTACAAATATGAAAGGCGATCACAGAAGATGCAATAATAAGGGCTCAAAAAGATTATTTATTGGTAATGATCAGGTTCAGATTTTCTTTCAGACATGTGTGGGGGAGGTGCAGGTTTTAATACAAATATGTTAAGTCAAGCAGGTTGTCAAGTTAACATTTATTATAATGACAAGATCTTGAATAAATACTGCACTAACTGCTTTTAAAATATTGATTTACTTTTTCATTTTTATAACTTCTTGACACTGAAAATACAAATTAAAACAGCTGTAGGCCTTCTATAAAAATAAAAAATAAAACCTGGTTTATAATAACAAACTTTTAATTGTATGAAAGCAGGGAAAATATTTTTTTTTCTTTGTGAACAGCATTGGTTCCCTAACAGTTTTAAAGAGATTCTATGAGCATTACTGCTTTTAATATTGTGCTTTTAAAAGCCTGTAATTATGTAAAGTTTTTTTCTTTTATTCTTTAAGTTTTGTTATAACATTAAGCTCTTATTGGTAGGCCTATAGGTTCTATATGAAGGGGGTCATTACGCTTATGGTTTGTGTCAATCTTTACAAAAGGAAGTAAATATAGAGTAACCTTCTGGTTATATTCAAAAGCATGTAGATCTAGGTTGCTTTTAAGTATGACGCATTAATTCAACATGTATTGCTATTCCTACCATGGCCATAATGTGGCTATTAGGAGGCTAATTATAGACCCAATAGCCTTAATCCCTTAACAAAATTAACTTGTGCCTTGGGGGCATCTCTAAATGATGTCACACTCATAGAGGTAGAGTGGGGGCCCATAATTATGTGACAATGTGTGATGAGTGGGAGGGGGGGGGGGGGTTCAGATAGTGTGATGTCACAATTTTGCTTTTCATGACAATGTGTGATGGTGGGGAGGGGGAGGTCAAAATTCAAAATCTTCAAATAAGATCTCTCCAGGGCCCTGAGAAATATAAGTGTCTGAAAGAAACCCTGAACATGCACAGAGACCTTCAAGATTCAGGAATAAAAAGGGATATAAGCTATTCAAAAGTTATTAATTCTATAGGACTATTATTTGTAGTGATTTCTAGAAATATAGCAAAATAAAAAATAACACTAAAATTTTACAATATCAAGATTGAGGCATATTGTTTTTAAAAAATGTTTAAATACTGAGCTGCTGGAGTCTTATCAGTAGTAAATAATCAGGTATTTTAGAACTAAATTCCCTAGAGCCATTTTTAGATTACTCTCATCTTTCTCCTTAATGAAAGTTTTGAAATTCTAATATGGTGTCATTCATTTTTTCAGATCGAGAGTTATCAGATTACTCTAAGCAAAAGTGTCAAATCAGACATAGAAGTTCTAAAGCAAATTTCCCAGTTTGGTTTCAAAATTGTTGAAGTTGATCCAATTGTTCTTGAATCTGAATCATTTCCAGATAAATATATGATATCAAAATTAGTTGATGTTGTAAGTAGAAATTTGGATAAAGACCACTCAAAAATAAAGAAAGAAGATGGCAAGTTGAACAAAATAATTAACAAAAATGAAACTGCTTCAGAAAATTCATCAAAAATTGTTGAAGAAAGAACTCAAAATGCATGTAGCTATTTCTACCATAAAACAGATGAGTTAGCTCAGCTGAAGGAGCATGAAGCTGGTGATGTTAAAACTTCACAAGATTATTTTTCTTTTAATTCTGCAAATAAAAAATTGTCTCTTGACAAAATAGTTGGATATAAATTAGATAAACCATTAGGTGAAATTAACAATGCAGGTACAAGTAACCTATATTTTAGTCATGCAGGTAATACTAAGAATGATAATAAACAATCAGACAAAGAGATCCAAAAAGATAACTTCTCCTCTTTTAAAAAGGAAAAAGAATCTGACACAAATGAAGAAGTAACTCTAAATCCTATGTCAATGGATGAGGATTTATTTGAAGCTGCAAAATATTACTTTCAAGATACAAAATACTCTGTCTTTTTTGGGAAAAACTGTGAGTTGAAAATTATATCTAACAATGAAGAAGCAAGAGATTTTCTGTGTAAAATTAAAGATTTTAAAAAGATTGAAATAAATGTCTCTGGAAACATAGACCAAATATTAAGTTACATAGAAAAGAATCATGTGAATGTAAAAGCTATGTCTAATGCTTCTACTTCATTGGTCATCATGGGTCAGAGTAAGGATGTTCTTGCTGCTCATAGAAACATTTTATCTCTAATTGGCAACAGAGATCATGAATTGTTCTGGTCAGCTAGGTCTGATGACAGTGGAAATCACAAGTATGAAAAACATTTAGAAACAACATATGAAGATGAAAAGGATGGTGACATTCAACAATCCAGAAGCAAAGATTTGTCAACCTCTGATGTCAAATACAGTTCTCAAAAATCTGAGTCAAACCTTAATGTAAATTCACAACAAAGTGATGGCAGAACAAAAGACAAAACCATGAAAAGTTTACTACCTGATGATAAAAGAAATCAGCCCCAAAAAATAGGAAGCAATGCACCATTAAGTGAAAATCTGGGGCAAAGATATACAGTTACATCAGAATTTGGTAATAAAAAATATGTAGGGGAATCAGGATTTAAAGTCTACATATACGAATATGATATTACAAAAGTTGAAGTCAATTGTATAGTTAATACATCTAATTCTTATTTACTAAATAGCAAAGGGGTTTCTAATGCAATAGCAAGAGCAGCAGGCCCAGCTTTAGTTGAAGAATGTCAAGAATTTATCAAAGATGGAAACGTTGTTGTTGTTACAGATGTTTTTGTTTCTGGTGGAGGAAATTTGTATGCAAAGAAAGTCATTCATGCAGTTGGGCCTAACTGGGAGGATTATGAACCTGATAAAAAGCATAAATGTGCTGATGATTTAAGGAGAGTAGTTCTTAGATGTCTAGTACAAGCATCAGCTATGAATATGGTGTCAATTGCCTTACCTTCTATAGGTTCAGGTATGTTGTAAAAAAAATTAATCTATGTCATAAAATGCAACTAAAATGCTAATGTTCCCTTTGTAAGCTAGCTGAAAATATGAGTATTTTAGCTTTATATTATAATTCTGGGCATCTCTCTTATTTTTCTTTTTCTCCAACTAATTGATTTATTTCTAGCTTACATCAAGTTTCTTCTTCAGTTTGTGGGTGATCTCCTTCTTTTTTAGGGATTCCTTTGCATTGGTTGTCTTGCAATGATCTGCTTAACTCTCCTAGGCATGAGTATTTTTGTAATCTCATGTGTTACTTTGTTATACAGTAGTAGTTAGATTAACCAACCAAATATTATAGTAAAATGTGTAGCTCATTGTCATTTCTTCTTAATCATTTTTGCTCTCTAATGAGCATAGAGAAAAAGCTTCATGTTGACAATGAGCTCATTTCACATATAGCTTCTTAATTTACAGTGAATCTAGTATCTTCAAAATTTATTTTTAGCAAAACTTACAAAAGTAATTTTGGTTTTTCTTAAGTTTTAATTCAGGCAGCTGTTTTATGAAAAAGGCAATAAAGATCGTGTCCTATCCTCTTGCACATACATTTAAATATTTCACTTTATACTGGAATTGTCATCTATCTTCAATATTTGCTGTAAAATTACCAAAGGATTTTCAGTGTAGGCCTATATTGTATAGAAGATTTAATGTAAAACAATAATATTTGATAGTTCTTTTATCACTTTGTAGAATACAAAACTAAAATAAAATACCATTCATCATAACAGTTTAAAGCTTTTTCAAATGGGCTTTCTACTAATTTTCTAACTATTTTGACATGATAAAAATTTGATATGACATATTGAATAATGTTTTCAAATTAGAAATGAATGTATTTAAAAAAAAAGTTGTTTGCTTTATGTCTTATTTTGTCCTCAGGAAACCTCAAAATTCCACCACACGTTTGTGCCAATAGCTACTTAAATGCTGTGAAAAGCTTTGACATTATTGCAAAGAAACTGGATTTGCGTTCATTGCAAGATATTCATTTTATTGACAAAAATGTAGATATGGTAACAGCTGTTGATGGCTGTTTTTTAGGAAACTGGGAAAAAAATAATCCAAGGTTAGAAATTGTAAATAGAGATTTGGCTTTTGCTAGAAGACATTTAGAAAGGAACAGGTATGAACAAAATATCAGATTCTTTGGATCTCCACATACATCAACTTTCTCTAACTCACCACAGTCTGAAAGATCAGAGAAGTGTAAAGACTATCTGTTCGGAGAAGTTAACCTTAGAGTCAGCACCAGATATGCCATGGATTTTAATACTGACCTGGTTGTCACAGTTGGGGAGCCATTCAAAAAAATCAGTGGAATGTCTCGGTTTGAAATAAAAAGAAGAAAAATTAGCCCTGGGAATAAAAAATTTGATTTTCTCATATACGAGTGTGAACGCAAACATTCTCAATTTGTTTGTGAACTTGAAATGAGTTCTGTGACTGATGATAAAATTGTATCTGCTCTCCGTAACTTGAACTCTGCTGTTTGTAGTTATCCAAACCTTGTAGAATCCTTAGCTATTACCAGCAAATTTCTCTACCCAGGTAAGAAAAATGTGTAACATTCAATTCATACCAGTGTAAAAAATCAAAAGCAAAATGCTATAATTTTGCTACAACAAAAAGAATATGATGGTCAGTGTAAAAGTTTAAAGAAATGAATACTATGGACTGGTTTTCATTGAAACACATTTGTAATTTCCCACTTTAATCCTAAATAAAACAAAGCTGATGATTAAGTGCTAAAGCTTTATTAAACAATTTGTGTTTAAATTATAATTTATTCTGATCTTATATACAAAGACCTTACGTTACAATATTGTGTACTGTTTTTTTTATACTTGTTTCATTTATTTAAATAAGCATTCCTTTTTTTTTGTACCTATTTAGTTTCCCCTCAAGTATATTAATTTATGTTTTAGAAAAATGTTACCCAATCTGTTAAATAACTAATATAAACTGATTAATTTTTTTATAATATTGGACTGAAATTTATTTTTTTCATTACAGTAAAAAAATTTACAACCAAAAAACAACCAGATTCTCAAATAGTAAAATTATTCTCTCACCTGGTGTATGAATATGTGACAAACATTCCATTGGAATCATTTCTAAAGGAAGTAATCATTTCAACAAGTGAAGAAGCTTATCCTATGGTTATAGAAGAGATTGATACTTTGGAAGAAAAGAACAAGCCACAAGCTTCTGGTGGTTAGAAACTAGTTTTTATAATAATATTTATTGCTAGGAATGTTTCATTTGGACTATCATTTTTGTAATAATATGTGTATCATTTGTTGTCACCTGAATTTTGCACTATTACATGCTGAAGCAGTAAAAAAAAAGCTTTAAAAGTTTACTGTAATCAAAGGTATAATAGATTGACGACAGAAGCCTGTGGTTGTATATAACAGTCTTTATTATGTACAGACGCCATGATGCGAAGAGAGAGAGAGAAGTGGCCAGAGACCACTATATATAGATAACAACATGTAAGGGACATCACTCAAGATAACAATATAAATATAATACTAATACAGAGAGTGAGTTCCCTTGACCTCACAATTATTTCAATCTATTACATCCCTTTACCCTTAGAACACAATAACACATCTCTCAATAGAACAATTGATAGTATCCTAAAATCACCAATTATATTGTAACATGAACACTATGGTAGATTACATCCTTGCAAACAATGCACAATATGCTACAACATAATCAAGATACAAAACAATGATGTCAAAGTCCTTTTGACCTTTAGAATCATAGGTCTAACTTATTTGGGACTTGATTGTCCTGCTTGACCTTCTCAGTGGCTTCTGATTTGGTGACTCAAGATTCTGACCATCTGGATTCTCTATCTCAGGAGGTCTAGGATTTAAATCATTAACTCCAGAATTTACATTTTCTGACTCCAGACAACTTGGTTCACTCATATCAACAGAACTTGGTTGTGTAACAACTGAGTTGGTGTGAACTGATCAGACTTGGTGGGATTGACAGATTCACACTTATTATCTGCACAAGTTATTTTTAACTTTATAAGGCACAGGTCCTGTACATTGAACAATTTGACCTGGTATCCATTTTTCCTTTTTCCCATAATTTCTTAGATACACATTCTCATTAACACCAAATTCTCTTTCAATGAATGTTTTGTCATGATTTAATGGAACTATTTTTGAATTGGCATCTGAAAGTATTATGCTATTATTCAGATCCTTGACTGACATAGATTTCTTTGATTGATCAATTTCCTCAGGTAATCTGATAGTGCTTTCCTGGTAACCAAACATACTGTTTAAAAGTAATATCCTGGACAATATCACTTTGCAACTGTGATCCAGTATTTGAAGTGGGTGTATTCAATGGCAAAAATCTTTGCTCTTTTCTTTTGATGTTACCCTTTTAGTTTCTGTAAGTGCTAATGATGTTAGCAAAGTTGTTTGATGATCACATTCTTTCTTACTAATGTATTCTCTTTAAAACATTTGAAATTGCCATATCACCATAATCATTTATTAAGTTATAAATACTTTGTTTAGGCAACTCTGACTGGTAATGGACTGCATCTTCTCCATCTTTTATATTATCTTCACAAAGGTTTTTATTTCTTAATTTATATGGCCTTAAGTCCTCATTCACTGACTCTTCAGGCCAACCATTCTTACAGTACTCATATACTTTTATTAAGCACTCATCTTTTTGTGTTTCTCTTTTAATATCATTCACATTTATATTGGAGTTATCCATGATAGTGAAGAGAACAAATACATCTTCTGGTACATAGCTCAGGCTTTGGTTTTTTAAAGGTAATCTACTAAGACTATCTGCACTATTCTCAGATCCAGGTTTGTATTTCAATTCATAATTGTATGCAGTTAGTGTGATAGCCCATCTTTGAATTCTTGGTGAGGCATGCTCAGGTAGGGTTTTGTTTTCTCCAAATAAACCTAGCAATGGTTTATGATCTGTAAAGATGGTGAACTTCCTACCAAACAGAAACTTATGAAATTTCTTAACACCAAAAATGATGCCTAAGCCTTCCCTATCTAACTGAGAATAATTTTTCTCAGCCTGATTCAAAGATCTACTGGCAAAAGCAATGGGTCTGTCACCCTTCTCATCCACGTGGGACAAGACTGCTCCTACACCATCTGGTGAAGCATCACATGTTAATATAAGTCTTTTCCCTGGGTCATAGTGAGTTAGTAAGGTGTCAGCAGACAAAGCCTCTTTTGCTGTATTAAAAGCAGCTTCTTGTTGTTTACCCCAGTGCCAAGTTGCATTTTTCTGTAGCAGCTTGTACAGTGGTGATAGTTTACCAGACAGATTTCCTATGAACTTTGCATAGTAATTTATTAAGCCCAAAAAAGCTCTTAGTTGTTGGGTATTTTCAGGTTTGGGTGCTTCTTTAATGGCTTTTGTTTTCTCAGGTTGAGGTCTGATGCCTTGTTTGCTTAATATATAACCAAGAAAACTAATTTCTGTCAACATGAATTGACATTTATCTTTGTTTATCTTTAAACCTTTTTCACCAACAATTTTCAAGACTTTATCTAGTGTTTTAAGATGTTCAGTGTCATTCTTACCAGTTATGTACACATTGTCAAAGTAAACACAAACATTTGGAATGTCCTTAAAAATACTGTCCATGACAGCTTGGAAAATTCCAGGGCTAGATGATATGCCAAAACATAGTCTTTCATATTGGTAGAGTCCTTTATGTGTGTTTATTGTCGTATAGACTTTTGAATCTGGATGCAGTTCTAGTTGAGTGTAAGCATGACTAAAGTCTAATTCAGTGAATTTGTCTCCTCCTGCCAAATTCAAAGAAATTTCCTCAATGTTAGGTATAGGGTACCTATTTAGCTCTATTTGTTTATTCAGTGTAGTTTTATAATCTCCACAAATTCTTATAGAACCATCCTTTTTTAACACCGGCACAATGGGTGTCGCCCAATCGGAATAGTCTACCTTCTTTATAATGCCATTAGATTCCAATCTACTTAGCTCATTTTCAATTTTATTCCTCATTGCATAAGGTGGAACTCTAGCTTTGCAGTATCTTGGATTTGTGTCTTTAATGCTTAACTTCACTGTTCTATCATTTAGTAATCCATGATTACCAAAAACACATTTATTTTCAGATATTACTTTATCTAGTGAAGTAAGACTAGATTCTTTTACATTCTTCAATGAACAAATACTCTCCCAATTTAACTTAAGATCACTTAACCAGTTCCTACCTAGTAATGGCGGTCCATTTCCTTCAACCACAAGAAGAGGAAGTTTAACACTTTGACCATTATAACTTACATGAACCATACACTCTCCTATTACCGGAACATTGTCACCAGTGTATGTTGTTAGACACTTGTGACATGGTTGTAGAGGCACTGATCCTCCTGCGACAGCGTCAAAATCTTTCTTTGTTATGACTGTTAGAGATGCTCCAGTGTCTAGTTGGAAGCTGATGCTCTTACCGTTGATATAAACTAGTACATTGATGGGAGCATGACTTATTGATTTAACAGAGAACAGGTTGAAATCCGGCTGCAAATCAATTTGAGCATTTTCACTGGTAGAGTGGTTCATTGGTTGGGTTAGGTAGTCTTGGTGAGAGTTAACATAGTGCTGCTTTTGGTTGCGGTACTGTCTTGACTGGCTAGATTTAGCAACAGACGAAGACTTTGCAAAGCAGGCCTTGGCAATGTGACCTTGCTTACCGCACTTATAACAAGTTGCTAACTTGAACTTGCACCGATGAGATGCATGGGGACCTTTGCATCGATGACATTTTTGATAATTATTACTAGATTTAGATCTAGTATTTGAACGAGCAGGGTGTTTAGCATAAGTTGGAATGCTCTGTTGGGGTTGATGTTTATTGACTAACCTGCTGTTTACTGCATGGATCCCTGAAGGCGTAAGAGATTTCGCCGCATCTGATGACTGCTGGTATGAAGCTGCAAGTTGTATTGCTTTTTCCAATTTTAGATCTGACTCGAGCAGCAACTTTCTTTGAATATCAGGGCTGTTTACACCTGTCACAAACTTTTCACATAATCTGTCAGACAGCGTTTCTCCAAATTCACAGAATCTACTTAAATGACGTAAAGCAGCAACATATTCTAATATTGACTCGTTTGGTTGACGAGTCCTACTGTCAAATCTAGCTCTACATAAAAACTTTGATGGGGTAGGCGCATGGTGGTCTGTTAGCAATTTGCTCAGCTCGTTAAAGCTCTTGGTATCTGGACTAGCTGGTGCGCATAAGTCCTTTAGTAGCCTAAATTGTTGAGGCCCTATGACTGTTAACAAAACAGCTCTCTTTTTGGCTTCTATCGTCACGTCGTTAGCTTCTAGGTAAAAGCTTAACCTCTCTAGGTAATCTTGAATGATTTCATCATTCGCATCAAATTCTTTTATTTGGCCATACAGCGCCATAATTCTAGAAATAATTAGCTAATAAGCTCTAGCAAACCTCTTTTTTGCGTAAGTAGGTGCTCTTTCTAGTAGATGTTTATCCTTCGTCGCCAGTTATAATAGATTGACGACAGAAGCCTGTGGTTGTATATAACAGCCTTTATTATGTACAGACGCCATGATGCAAAGAGAGAGAGAGAAGTGGCCAGAGACCACTATATATAGATAACAACATGTAAGGGACATCACTCAAGATAACAATATAAATATAATACTAATACAGAGAGTGAGTTCCCTTGACCTCACAATTATTTCAATCTATTACAAAAGGCCATAGATATATTTATTATATGGTATTAGAAAACAAAGAAGATTGTTCAAAAAAAGGAGTCAATGTAAGAATCTAGTTGAATATTGAATTCTAGAAGTTATAATATCCTCTTTAAAATGAACATATTTATCAAACCTTGAGAGGTAGTGTTGAGATTTCACAGATATTTTTAGGATAGATCTGTGATTGTCATATCTAATTATCTATTCATCCTTTTTTTTTGTTTCATTTTGATTTCAAAATTAAATATATTTTTTTACTTTTGACCTATTTTAGCTGATGTTTTTTATTTTAACTTAATTTATAATTGATATTTACATCACTAGGTTCAACAGTTGGCGTTTTTTGCAATAATTGCAACAGATATTTGTATGAAATGCAAAGTCTTACTAGCCGTAAAAAGGACTTCTGCTCTGACTGCAAAACTAAACTAAAAAAACGCCCACTTGGCTTAAATCCTGGTGCTACTAATATCCAGCCATTAGGAGAAATGATTGTCACATACAGAGATGATCGACACTTACCTGGATATGAATCATATGGTGTCTATGAAATTGAATTCATTTTTGCTGATGGCATTCAAAACGTAAGAAATTGCAATTTATCCATTTTTAAATTTTAAAGCTTTTATAAAAAATAGGCTTTGATATAACAGTGATGCCCATTGTGGAAGCAATTTTTTTTTAAGGAAATTAAAACTCCTGCTGATCCATTTTAATTGACTAATGATTAAGTCTCATATTTGTGTTGAGTAAAATGGTGAGTCAATGTGTCACACTAGGATAATACCCCACCCCCTTGGCTAAAATACCCTAATCATTTTCACCCCCTCACACCTTAATTGTAATTACCCCACATGAGAAGGTCTATTATACACATGAAATTAATCTAGTTACATCAGAAAAACATGACAACAGGAATACAATGCCATGAAACAAGGATCACTTAGATAATTCTCTTTGCTGAAAGACTTAGGCTGACACAATTTTTACGCAGGATAATGACATTTTAAAAAGTGCATTTCATTCAGTTCTAAAATCCAATCCACACCAACAGTTGACCGACCAACATTACAAAAATAGTACCTGCTGTGTCTCCACATGAGCTAACAAACAAATGTAGTTTATTATTGGAAAGGGTACTGGCATCTCTTGGGGCAAAAAAAAAATCTATAATTTATATAGAAATATTAGAAATTATAAATATATACTTTTACCAGTGTCCGTCTTCTGGAAATATAACTTCCACCCTTCCCCTCAGAGAAAATGTCTAAGGGAAAAAAAAACAACTGGCATTTGGTTAGAAGAGATGTGGTAATTATTAGATGGTTAATGTCTAGCTGGTTATTGTACAATGGGTAAATGATTAGAAGGGTAAGATTAGAGGAAGGGTTAGGGTAATTAATACGTTTTAAGTCTTGATTATAACACAATATACAAATGTAATTATTAAGTCCTTCAAAATAGGCCTATGCATATGCACACTAGGCTTAATTAATTAGAAAACTCTCATGTTCCAACTGGTTACTTCAGCTTTTTCCTAGTATATGTAGCAATAATGTAGTCTACAACTTTTTACTAAATGTCAGTGACATAATAATAATAAGCAGTCATTTGACCCTCTGACTTCTAAAACAGTTTGAAATAAGAATACTGCTATAAAAATTGATTAAAATATTGCTTGTTTTTTATTTGAAGATTATAAAGTGTTGTAGAAACAGATTGAATTGTAATGTTAGAACAATATAATTCTCTTGTTGGAGGCCCTAGAAAACACCAAGCTGTAAGCGCGCCTAGCAGTCCCCTCTCTTCCTCTCTAGGCATATCGCTACCACCCCCCCCCTCCCCACATGGTCTGGTGAGCTGTGGTTAACGCTAAATGTTTACAATCGTAGAGACGGGTTTTGTGACGGCTATTAGGGGCAGATAATTTAGTTTGAAACGATTTTAAACTTAGGGGAGGTAACTAAGAGGAGGCTGCTTTTACGAGGGAGGGGGGGGAGTTGGGGGGTGGGGGAATGGAGGGTTTTAGTGTTTTAAAGCAAATATTTTCAGTGGCAGCATTGGTACTGTCGAATTCACAAATTATGACTTACTTAAAAGTAGAAAAAACAAGAACTAAATAGCGGCGTATGATACGCCGCGGGTCGGCTCGTTTACTAGAATCCAGTTGCTAAAAATACTGTTTTTAAAAAATATTTCTCCATAATTAATAATATTCAGTTTTATTAGTTAATTTTCATGTGACTGGTAATGTTTTATGGAAATTTTTTTATAATGTAAACCAAAAAAAAATTTTTGAAAATTTCAGTGTAATCATCTTGATCCAGGGAAACCTTATCATGGCTGCCATTCTGTGATAAGTTTTCCAGCATCACAAGAGGGATATGATGTCTTAAAATTATTGAAAGTAGCCTTTGTTCGAAAACTTGCTTTCACCATTGGGATTTATAAAGGGAAAAATTATGTGGTCCAATGGAATGGAGTTCATGATGTTACAAAGCTTTATTTTGACCAGTAAGTTATAAGTTAATGCATTTAAAATTGACTTTAAAAATACTTGCAAAACTGTAAGAACTTAAAAAAGTACATGTCTTAAACTGGTTAAAAATAATTTTTTTTAATTAAAAGTGCTTAGCTAGAGATATATAACAAGTTAAGTAATATTGTAGTAATTTTGTTTAGAATTGGTCAATTGTTCTTAGTAGGGTATAAAGAAAAATTCATATCTTAAGAAATACTTTTTAGTTGAGCATAAAAATTGGAAGAACTGTTAGGCCAAGCTATATCTTTAATTGGAGTATCTTAGAAATAGCTATGAGCAGGCCAAGATTATTTAAATTTAATTAGATGTACAGAATGATATCTTTGAATTACTAGCATGTTTTAGGTGTTATTGTTTAAGAACTACTTATCGATGTTTTATGTAATTGATATATAATTGATATCAATGTAAAAAGAATTGCCAGTAGTTCCTTTGATAGGATTTTTAGAATCTTAAGAGATCGCATGTTATTTTAATCTAGAATAGTTTGGGGTAGCTTAGCACAAGAGATGGGGAAATTTTCACATGTAAGCACTAGAATTCGTGCCAAGCACAGGGTATCTCCAACATGTCTGTTGCTGGAGTATAAAAGCGGTGGCTTAGCCTTAGAGAGGGAAGGAGAAAACAGACAGTACTAGCCACTAGGCCTAATTTATTGCAGCACACGTGTTGGCGTTATAGTCCACTTGGATGAGTGCTACACAGGCAATTCCTGCTAAAGATATTACTGTACTGTTCATATACTAAAATAATAGTTCAATTATTGGTGACGAGCAAGAAATAAGAAAAACATTACAGTATTAAAACTTAAATGAAATGCTGCAATAGTTCAAAGAGTAATCATTCTTTTATTTGTGTAGGCCCTATTACAAAATTTTTTATTTAACTATATTTGTACCTGCTACTATAGGTACAATTAAATACTAAAATAGCATGAAATTTATATATCTATATGTTATATCTATTAATGTAATATTTAAATTTTGAATTGAATGTGTTAAAATATTTCTCACTTCATTTCAGATCTGGAAAACCAGATCCAAATTACCTGACCAAAATAAAAGTAGAACTCATAAATAAAGGAATAAATATTGAACAGTTGACCATTGAGGAAGACAGTGAATTGATAAGGCTGGAACACCAACTTTTTAATAAATAGTAATTAAAAACAGATTATTTGAATTTTGAAAACAAGAAATATTTTTTTAATTAAAATTTAAGCTTGTATAGTCTTTATTGTCATCTTATCAACAATTATTGAGTATGACCATACTTAAAATGGGTGATTTTTTGAAAGACATTTTAATTAGTGTCAAAATGTTGAGCAGAAAGAAGAATATGAGCAAGTGAAATAAATCAATCTTAAACTTTCCAGCTAAAAATTGTGATAATTCTTGGACCACCTAAATGAAGATAATTAATTGTAAATAAAATCTTTTCAAATTAATAGGCTCTAATATCCTAGAAAAAAAAATATTTTTGTTCCTGTGTATTGCATTTAATTTTTAATTAACCATTTTTGGTTATTATGATAAGCAAAGACATTTTATTTAATTTTAAATTATTAGTTTAACCATTGTTGGTTATTACAAAAGTTTTTTTTAATATGCAAGATATTGACCATACCCATTAATTGATTACCCTGGCTCAAGTCTATCGGAGCGCCAGAGTCCACCCACCTCTAACTCTTGTAAGGGAAAGTAGAAGAGGCTGGGTATAATGCTGACCACACTAACCCTCAATATGAAGAGGTCATAGAAACTACTTTGATTTCATCTGACCCATTCACTACTAGAATAACCTACTACGTTATTAATTGATTGTATTGTATTTATTTATATAGCCCCGATTATTTTCATACCTCAACTAAATTAATTACCTAATATTTAAGAAAATATTACTGAGAGACTCTAATTTAATCCTGAAAGGTTTTATAAAAATCTTAAAAATGAATGAAAGTGTTACAGTTAGTTAGTCAATGTTTATTTTAAAAAGATTTAACAGTTGGTAATATTGATAAAAATGGCCATTGACTCCTTTATACTATGCGTTTGATATTTCATTTCTTATATTTAGATATACTTGTGCAGATTTCATTTTAATATCTGAAAATTATTATCTTTGACAAATAAAATATTGTATTTGATTGTATTTGATATTTTATAAGATTGCAGACATTTTGAGTCAATTTTTACCATAGCAAATACAAGGTTTAGGTGTATTTTTAGCAAATACAAGGTTTAGGTGTATTTTTATTCACTATATGTTGTATTTTAAAAATAATTATCTTTTTCATGCACAAAAAAAAAAGGAATTAAAAAAAACAGAACAAAGAAATTATGACTTTGTGATGGCTTTAAAAGAATATCATTAAAATGGATTTCTATGCAAAAATAAATTCCCTTACATTGAGTTGTAAAGTTGGTTGAATAGGGTGTATTAAACCTCTGTGTTCAATCATTTTAAACATTTTGTGAAGTTTGGGGTACAGGTAGAGGGGTATTTTTTTTAAATTGTGACCTATTTTATTATGCATACCTATTGAACATTATGAAGGTGACTGTAGGCCCTTATCAAATGACTGGCTAAATTTACAGCAGATGCCAATAGGCTATTATTATATGCCAAACTTAATATGCCCATTCAACTCTCAGAGTATAGTTGTAGTCACTGCATAAATGAATATGAAGGACTTGTATAAAAAATGTAGCCATTATTATATTATGTATGTCTAGTCTACGTCCTCTATCCAATGATGTCTTTGCCTTCAACATCTTCTCCCTTTTGACACAGTGCCCTGTTTTATTATTTTGGTTTGTGTGATATGCCCATACCATCTAAATCTTTCTTGTATTGGCTTTATTCGGAAGACTCTCAAAAAGACCAATCACATTAGTGATCCTTCCACGGACCTGTTCATCAGTTGTGTGATCTCTGTATGGGATACTTACTTATAAATTTTTTGAGTTCGCTGTTGTCGTTAGGACACCTCACGCAAGTATTTCTTGCTTTGGTGACAACTTTGGTCCCTCATCAGATAGAATGGCGCCAAGGTATTTGAATGAGTGAGCTTATTCCAATATTTGGTACGCTACCGTTTGATATATAGGTGTTAACTATAATAAAATGATAATATAATGAACAGTATTATATCCTCCCCTTTCCACTCCCCCCCCCCCCTTTCCTAGTAGTAGTAGTAGAACCCATTTTATATAGGCTCTTTATTACATTTTAAAAAAGTATCCCTGGCCCCGTAGGCCTAAATAATTATAATATAGGCCATATGTATACATATATACTTATTTCTTTGTTAGCCTTAATTGTTTAGAGTTAGTGAATGATTAGACAAACATTTTTATCTGTCTGACTTTTTCTACTATTTAATAACACGGCCGACCGGAAATTCCCGATACAAAAAAATAGAGAATAAAAAAGGCAATACGCTAATCGCCTTTTTAGCTTTAACACTACACTTAAAGTTACTATTTAAGTTTTTAATGTGTATCTAGACATAGATCTTCCTACGACATATAATTGTTGTAATCAATGTATATACAACTGATTTTAGAGACAATCCTCGTCTTTATCCATTTGAACTTAAATTTCACATCTAAAATCTATAAATAAATTGTTCAATTGAAAAATTTCCAAACAATTTCTTAGAAATAACTGAATACCGGAAGTTACTTATCTGCATAAATATACTCTACTAGATCTTTGCTAGATTCTAGACTAGATTTCCAGATCTAAATTTAGTAGTCTGGATTTAGAAATTAGACTTTAGTCTTTAGTAGTTATGAAGTGAAATCAACATAACAAACAACACAAGTGGATCAAATCTAGTCTCCCAAGAATGGACGAAGCTTCATATTGTAATGTCAGTAATGATGTTGATCCAGATCGAATAAATTTAGATTTAGATCTAGATCTAGATCTAGTACGTATTCTTCTACTTTACTTCTAGAGACTAGTCTAGAATTAATCTGTAATCTGTATTCTTGTACACTACATCTAAGATCTAGATGACAAGTCTAACTTTAAAAGTAATTTTAGTAATTACAGAAATATAAATATTAGGCCTACAGAATGTAAGAAACTAACTTATTATTATTATTATTACTAACTTTAGATTATCTCTAAACCAAATTTCTATTAAAGAGTATATTTCTGAAAATTATGTTGTATTTTATTTACTATGTAAATGTAAGTAGGCCTACTCAATTACATTGGTTGATATTTATTGTGTACACTGTAGGCCACATTGAGAATCGTCAAGAGGCAAAAATAGTTTTTTTCAAGCATCTCTTTGGGGGGAGGGGGCGCAGGGCACTGCCCCCTTTATCCTTTTAGTATGTCACATTGCCCCCCTCCCATCCCACCCCCCTCCCGCATTCCCACATAAAATAAATCCTTTCTTTAAAATTAATATAGAATATAATATTAAACTCTTAACCAGAGTCCGTCCTCCTCTTCAAGTGTTAAAAAAAATAATGTGAACTAGCTGTGTCAATTCATCATTTAATTAATTTCAATTAAAGAGCAGGAATTAAGCAAAAATATGTATGAAAGGATGGTATGGTCAAATAGTTGAGCTTTTTATGACTGCTTACCCAATAGTTTTGAGATCCGATCCCAGCCACAATCATGGAGGTGTACCTGATCCCATCTAGCCCAGCTCTGATGGGCACCAGACTCATGTTAGGGAAACTTAGGCTGCTAACCACACTATCTCCCTGTATGCCATGTGTCTTAGGCATGAAGAGGTGAAGATTATGATGGTGATTTTTAAAGAAAATTAATTGTTGCGCGATATAATACTGCTCTCTACCTTTAACTTACCCCTTATAACACAATATTTAAAAAATGATGATCCATCCACCTATGCACTTCATATACCTATATTTTAAATCTTAAATTATTGTTGTCTATTTCAGATTGATAAGTGTCAAATTACTTTAAGCAGACAGATTAAAGAAGACACAGAACTCCTAAAGCAGTTAACTTTCATAGGATTCAAAATTGTTGATTTTGGTCCAATTGTTATTGAATGTGATTCATTTCCAGCTGAAAATAAAGTATCAAAGCTTTATGATGTTCTTAGCACAAGGTATAACATCCAACAAAAAAATACATTTGATAATCTAACTCTCTCAGTGGAAAAGGGTGATTTATCATCAAGACAATGCTATGACAATGAAGCACCAACAGGTTCACCTACTCCTGATACTCATTTGGAGCCAGATTCTGATGAATCTGAAAGCCTGGAAGATGAGAATGGAGCCAATCATAGCTCATTGCATGCAAAGGTAGAAAACCAGGCATCTGCAATGCTAAATCCATTATCAGTAATCAGAAAAGAAAACAAAGAAAACACAGCTACTGAGGAAAGTAAGACAAAGTTAGCCAAGACAAAAAAATTAAACCCAAGGGCCTCTGAAAATTGTGATCCAAATGATAGCAAAACCGCAAAACTAAAAAGCCCTGAAAGTAATACTTTATATCAATATGATGGAAAAGAGAAGACCGATTCAATTTATTTTAATCAACCAGCCAAATTTGCAAGTGAAAAATGTGTACAGAAACAAATAGAAAATGCAATGGAGGATGAAGATCTTTTAGGTACACAAGAAGATGAAATGATCTCTTATGGATGGGATTTTGAAAAAGTATCAAGTGCTGATGTATATATTCCAAGAAATAAAACACCACCTGAGGACTCAATCAGTAAAACATCTTCTTTGGGCGACGATTCTGATGATGATGATAAAGAAGAACTCTTACGCACTTCAAATCAAGAGAATAAAAAATTATTACAAGGAACTAGTGACAAAAAAGCTGACAAAACCAACTTCATTGCTACAGATGATACTGGTTTTAAAAATTCTGAGACTAATTCTTCTGAAGATGCTGATCCTAAAAATGAAGTTGAAAGTATGTCCTCACAACAGTCACATAGAGTTCAAGATGAAAAAAATTCTGACAACGACACTGGCACAGATGAAGAAGAAACAACACTTTTTCCCATTAAAAAAGATATCTTTGATGCTGTAGAACATTACTATAAAGATACACCATACATGTCCTTATTAAACATCACTGAAGATACAGATACTAGTTATGAATTAAAAATTGTATCCAACAATGATGACGCTAAAGATTTTCTGCTAAAAATTAAAGATTTTAAAAAGGTTGAAGTAGACATTGAAGAAAATATAGAAAAGGTTTTAAGTTACCTACAAAATAATTACCCAAATATAAAAACGTGGCAAAAAAGCAAAACATTATTAGTTATTATGGGTCCAAGTGCTGAAGTTCGTGCTGCTCAAAAAACAATTTTGTCTTCAATTGAAAACAAAGATCATGAAGCATTCAGCTCTCGTACAATTGATGAAGATCATTTCTCTAAGGAACATATGAAAGAAACTGGCCAAATTAAAGATAGCATTGATGCTCATCATGCAAAACACAGAAATACTTCCACTTTAAATGCAACTAACCATCCTGAAAAAGCTGAGGTAATATTGAATGTAAATTCACAACAAGGCAGAGAAGGATTAAAAGATAGAAGCATAAAACAGCCTGAGAAACTTTATGATGACCAACACAAACAACAAGCCACAAAGCAAGCCTACAAGGGAACATCGCCAGATGAAAAGAGAGAACAAAGACAATCAGATGAGTCTAATGCTCATGAAGCTGTTTATGTTGGGAGCTCTGGAATAAAAGTCTATGTATACGCAGCCAATATTACAGAAATTCAAGTAGACTGTATAGTCAATGCAGCTAATTCACACTTAAAACATAGAATTGGTGTATCCGGTGCTATTGCTAAAGCAGCAGGCCCAGCCTTAGTTCAAGAATGTGAACAGTTTATAAAAAATGGAAATTTTGTTGCAGTTACAGATATTTTTGTGTCTGGAGGTGGTGACTTATATGCTAAGAAAGTCATACATGCTGTAGGTCCCTGCTGGGATGATTATGACAGCGATCAAAAGCAAAAGTGTCTTGAGGATTTAAAGAAAGTAGTTCTAAGATGTCTTGTAGAAGCATCATGGATGAAAATGACATCAATAGCTCTACCTTCAATTAGTTCAGGTAAGTATTAATACCTAGTGATAATTTTGTAGCATCATAATGAAATTTGTTTTTCTTGAACACTGTTTCAAAAAATAATAAATGCAAAAGTTTTTCATATTTGAGTTCTTTTTAGGCAATAATGTGAAATACTAATTAAAAAAATGCTAACAAGTAGCTTATTATTAAATGTCATGATTAGTAATTGAAATGATTGTTTATCTTAAGTAATAAATGTAAGTATTGTTTATGGGGAGGGTTATCATGAGATACATCTGATAATTTTACACTGAAAGGATGTCCTTTGATTATGTTACACTGTTCCACTTAAAGAGAACTATTATTACTATTTTAGCTCTGAATTAATTACTTTCAACAGTGAATTATGCTAATTTAATTGTATTATAGACCTATAATTTATTTCAGATTATTTAAACTTATGTTGGCAGGTAAACATTTTATTATTTTTTGTATTTATTGTTTCAGCAATTTACAAAGTTCCAAAACAAGAGTGTGCAGAAAGTTATATGAATGCTGTAAAAAGCTTTGACGCCCTTGTTAAAAAAATGAATTTGTCTAGTTTGCAAGATATTCATTTTGTTGATATAAATAATGAAATGGTTTCAACTGTTGCTGGCTGTGTCTTAGAAAACAAAAATCAGGTCCTGACATCTGAAGCTTTAATTGAAGATTTAGCATTTGTTCAGAAACATCTGGACAGAAGTAGAGAATTGAATATTGGAAAAGAAGCATCTATTTTTCCATCAAACTACTACAACAACTATAATATAGGATTTTCCAGAAAAGTAGTAGAGCACAAAGATTATTATTTTGGAAAAACTAAACTCAGAATCAGCACTCAGCATGCAATGGACTTTAACACAGACCTGATCATTACAGTTGGAGAACCATTTGATAAACTCAGTGGGAAATCTAGCTTCAGAACCAGAAAAAGTAAAATTAATTCAGAGAGTCAAGAATTTGAATTTTTTACTTATGTGTATGAAGATAAACCTCCACGCTTCCTCTGTGTGCTTGGTGTAAATTTTGCACGTGATGATGAGATTGTAGCAGCTCTCAAGAACCTGAACTCTGCCATTTCCTGCTATCCAAACCTGGTTCAGTCTCTGGTTGTTACAAGCAAATTTCTCTATCCAGGTAATTAATTGTTTAATTAGGGGAATATAAATTTTTAAATTTCTAAACAAGAACAACAACAAAAAAAACTCTCTATTTGTGTGCAGCAAGTTCTTCGTAAACTTTGTTTTACTAATTTTTTTTAAAGAAAAAAGATGTTTTAAAAAGAATGAATTTGTAGAATAGCTAAATTTGTTAAAAAATCATTTTAGTGTCTTAAAAAAATTAGTGGTCAGCTATTTAAAACCGTTTTTTAAAACTATTCATCATTTCTGTGACATTAAATTCCAGGATCCTATCTAATATAACCCAAAGAAATATAATATTTTGGGCAACTTAATTCATCTTAGAAAATTAAATAGGCAATTAGTGATAATAAGGAAAACCTATTTGAATATAAATTTTTATTTGAAAGAAAACCTTTAAAATCAGAATACAATAGCTTTATTGTTATTTTGTATTTCAGAAAAAATTTTATTTTCAAGCAAGCAGCCAGATTCAAATTTAGTGACAATAATATCCCAACTTGTGTATGACTATGTCAAAAATGCTCCAAGAGATGCTGTTATGAAGACTGTATTAATTTCAACAAGTGATGAAGCCTTTTCTTCTATTATTCAAGTCATTGATACATTAGAGAGCAGTGGACAAGCAGGATTAGGAGGTAAACATAATTTTATTTTAATTTGTATTTTTTAAATTTTTAAGTCTATTTAATCCTTCGTTCCATGTATAAATAAAATTCCACATTTCAGAACTAATGATTCTTAGGGCAGATGAAGTAGAGTACCTATGCTCCTTGATTTCAGCATATAAAGGAATGGTGTGGTCAGCACTGCGTTGAACCACCTTTATTTTCCCATCAGAGCTGAGTGGACTCATGGACTTCCTGCAGTCTAGAGTCTGGACCAAGATCTGGACTTAATACCTGCAGGCTAACAGTCAAACAATTTATCACTCAGACTCCCATGTATATCTGTATGTTTATTGCACAAGTGATTGTGTAGTCAGAGACAATCTACCTCTGAAATCATTTTTGGGACATATAGCTGCTAATGATTCACTTTTGTGGTCAATTTGTATGTCACTTTATCAGAGATGATGTGGCAGATTTTAGAGTTAAAGCCTCTACTCTTCACAGGCTCCTCAGTTGATGACATTTGCAGCCATTGTAAAAGATCTGTAAGAGACTTGGAATTATTGCAGTGCTGTAAAAAAATATACTGCTTAGAATGTAGAGCAGAACATAAGAATTGTTCTCTTAGCCATAAGGCATTTTTCAGAATTTATACTGGAAACCAGCCAGATGGAGATATGATTGTGACAGAAAGAAGTGATCTACCAATTCCTGGATACACAACATGTGGTGTTTTCCTTATTGAATATGTTTTTCCTAATGGTGTTCAAAATGTAAGGATAACTCTTTAATGTATGATCCTTTTTTAAGCTTTAAATATTTATATATATATATATATATATATATATATATTATAAAAATAAATAACCAGAAAGTAATATCTTGTAAAAATTAATCTTAATAGAACATGTCTGGTATTTATAACAATGATTATAAACCATTAGATAATTATTCGGTAGGTGTCAAATAAATCTTTTCAATATAAATGTTAATACTTGCAGCAACCATTATATTAGTTGAAACAAGTAAATGTAGAAACAATTTTAAAAATGTAATGTAGTTTATTAAAAAATTTTTTTTAAATAGGCCTTCAGTTTTTTTATCAACATAACATAATTTGTAAATCTTTATTATAAAAAATTCCAGCAATTGCATCCTGACCCAGGGAAACCATATTTTGGATGCTACGTTGTGGCTTATCTTCCAACAACACAAGAGGGCTATAATGTCCTTCAGTTACTGAGAGTTGCCTTTCTTCGGCGTCTAACATTTACTATTGGATTCTATGGTAGAGATTATCATGTCAAATGGAGTGGCATTAATCTTTATCTTTATGACAACAAGTAAGTAAACATGCTATAGATGTAAACATAATATTGATTGTTTGGTAGATAGATAGGACCACATACTTGAAAATGTAAGCTTAAATGTTATTAAAAAAATGTAACACACAGCTAATGCTTTTTTAAAATATTTGGATAATCCATAAAAGTGACATGCTCTTTTTCAGAGATTGTTACCTCGCTCCGATCATTGTTAGACCACCCACAAGAACTGTCTCACTTAGCATAGCCTTCCCCCTCAAATCGACAATCTTTTTTTTTAACAATTTAATTCTACGTTATAAATTGAGCTGATTTGTTTTAAAATTTAAGAAAAGATGTAATCAAAAATGCTCTACAAATACAAATCCTCAACTTAAAAATTACTTTATTAAATGTAAAAATGCTGTATCACACTCTTAAAAACATGATGTCAATATTTTATGTTAAAAAATGTAGACAATTACAATCTTTACCCAAGCAGAATGTGTTACAAATATGCTGGGATGTATTGTTAATATATAAAATTAATACTTAGAACACAGTTCTCATTCTCATAGATATATTTAATGGAATAAACCAAATGATTTTTAAAAATTTTATACACAAAAAATTTAATTTGCCATGCAAATGTGTTCTTCCTTACAAATGTATTGTAGAAATTGTGTATAATTCTTAAATAATTATCATAATTCTTTTTTTTTTAAAAACCCACGTTTTCTGATTGAACTAAAAAGTAGAAAATAAATGCTATACATTACAATAATGCAAGCGATCACTCTACTATAAGGTTTTATTAGGGAGCTTGTAGAGAGTCAACAGTATTAGAAACTATAAGAAAATCACGGCGCCCCACGTTTTTCATTTTTTGTCATAATGCGCACTCAGTTTGCGATCGCTTATAGTAGAGTGATCGCTTGCATTATTGTGATGTATAGCATTTATTTTCTACTTTTTAGTTCAATCAGAAAACATGGGTTTTTTTTTTTAATTTTTAATGTTAATTATTTTCTACTTTTTAGTCTTTGTCTATTTGTTTGCATTCAAATCTTGTTATCGATTTTATCTTCTCGTATTGACTTTTTTTTTTTGGGTAAACCTAGACAACTCGTAAAAAACACGTGCCTTTTCCAATCAACGTTTCTTCTGTGTTGCCGTTGTTCTTGTTAATGCTTACATTTTAAAATATAATGTAGTTGTGGGTAAAGATTTTTACACAGAATAGAACTTATTCGATGGCTCATCTTGCAATATTTTAATAAATCTTATACTTGGACATGTGTTAATGATCTACAATGTAGGCCTATCCAAATTTATAAATTGTTATTATATTTTCAATTTCAGAACTGATTTGATAGATTCAAATTACCTGCCGAATGTGACAGCTGAGTTGAGAAGTAAAGGTGTTACCATGGATAACCTGACACAAGAGGAATTAGCTGACCTGGAAAGACTTAGGCAGTACTTGCACAGTAAAAAACGTATTTAACAAAAATAGTTGGGTTATTCTCCAGGTGTTTCTTTATTTTCTTAATCTTAGTGTTTCTGTAATCAATCTTTAAAGGTATTATTAAGAGTTATATCCTAAGTTATATGTGTAAACACTATATATTATTGAATAAATATTACCACAAAAAAAAAACCAGAATAAATGTAGTATCTCAGAAAATTGAGCAGAATTTAGATTTTAGATTCCAAGTTGTAAAGATAACATCCTGTTTCTTAGGTCCATCAGCTATTTGGAGAGATTTAAAATTCATAATTTAAAAAATATTATTTTAGTTTAAATATAATATCTTAGAAAAACACACCAGAAAAAATTAAAACCTGTAACTGGATATTAATTTTGATTAATTTTGAGATGCATGCATTGTTTGTAAAAATAATTTTGTTTTCACATTTTGTAATGTGGGGAAATATTGTTTTTATTAGTCTATAAATGTATTTACTAATTAAGTTAATCTAGAATTTTCTTTTAACTTTAATTAAAAGTTGTAATTAGCCAGTTTGAAAATATAATTGTTTATTGTAGTTTCAAATGTGCAAATACTAACCTTCAATTTTTTTTAATGACTTAATATTTTATGAAAAATATTTTTTTTTTACGTTATGTGATTTTAGAAAACATTTTTTTTTCTTAAACTCATGAAGTTCATGAAGTTGAAACTTAGAAAAAAAAACATGACAGAATTAACTTACAACTATTATAGGCATACTGTTTTAAAGTTTAAAGTATTTCTCACATTACACAAACTCTTCTGCCAACTTTATTTTTGCTGATTAAAAAATAAAAATAAAGGTAATTTTTTTTTCATTTTTGAAAACAGGTCTACTATAAATGCTTGGTGAAATTATTTTTTCTTTTCAAGATTATTACAGTCAGTATAAAAAAAATGCACTTTAAAAAAGAAGTGAATGTTAAGTGTTAAAAAGAACATTTATAAAAACTATTAAAATCAGTTTTTTTATTTATATTTTTTGAGTTATTTTATTCTTGATTCAAACTAATTTGTTATATACAATTGAATTATTTTAATTTTCTTCCCTGAGAATCAACATTGGACTGTTCATGTATGCTTAAAAGCACCATTCTAGTCATAGTTTTTTATAGGTTGCTAGGGTTTGCCATTGTTAAACTAAGTGTAAAATATTTTCCAGTTCTCCTTGTTTTTTTAAATTCATTAGAGGCAATATCATTGATGTTACTGATGGTTCTTTAAAATGCTATAAAGTAAAAATTGAACTGGTTTATTTGAAATAAAATTCTTTCTGAACAAAATTAATGGAATAAAAATTTCTTTTATGAACATTCGTTGCCTGTTTTAATACATTAATCTATTGCAGAGGAGTAGGCGAGTGAAAGTTGTTTAATGTTAACTTACAGCTATTGATTATTTTATAATCATCTTGCTCTCTGTTATAATTACAACGTTTTGAATTGCATAAAAACACAATTTTATGTTTTTTAAATGGTTGTTATATAAACATAAATAAATAAATAAATATACATAAATATATATATATATATATATATATATATATATATATATATATATATATATATATATATATATATATTTATTTATTTATATGTATATATTAGTGTAATAGCCTTGGTGAGGCTATAAAGTTTGATAACATGAAGTAATTGAGAGGTTTGTTTAAGGTTCTGATTCAATTTAAATCGCCAAAACTCACATTTGAGAGCTTTTCACCTCATATCTGCAAGGCGAAAAACCTAGTAATGCCATCACACTTTGGTGGCTATTGAGGACTTACCTAGGCCTGTATAGTGAGCGTGATGATGACCGTTCCCTGTAATTGTAGCCTATTGAACAATGGACCGCATAATTTTACGGAAGGTTACTGTTAGCATATATCATTACATGGACAGTTATCGGTAGTACAACGCTTGAAATAACCTGATTTGTGTCCTTTTAGTTAGGATGATAACGCATATTAATGTGAAGAATACAAGTGGTCAACATCATTTAAATCCGACACAATAAAACATTTTTACAGTAAAAAGACTTATGTGAAAGAAATAACAAAAATAACAAAGTTACCGAGCTCACACGCTCAAAAGTTGACCAAGAGCTTTGAAAATATGAACATCTTAACAATTGAAACACAAATAACTTATGGATTGATGCTCTGTGGCACTCTGGGAGAAAAAGCGAGGCGGAATTCAGAGCCCTACTTCCATTCCAGTGTATATCAGACTTATTTCTCCCGGCGGGGGTCGGGGGCGAGGGACTCTTAAATTTCTGTGGCGGGGTTGGGCGGACACTGGTTATAGAATACATTTTCTATATAAAATATTTTTTTTCTCATTCGTTTAGATCACAGTCGGTAAAGCTCATGGTTGCTAAACCGAAAAGTGATTTCGAACCCTCGGGCAAATTAGGCTCGTTAGCTGGGGACAGCCACTCTTCTAGGAGAGACAAGTTCAAATCAAACAACTGCTGCCTTGTACTTTGTTCTTGGTTGAACAAAGGCTATGAAAGCAAATCCAAAAAGAAAAGCAGGCTGAAATCGGAGTCAATGGTTGACACGTATACTACTATCCTTTAGATCCCTATTACCATTGAGAGCCCTACTATCATGTCGAAACAACGGGCTCTCGTTTTCCCGCTCTCTTTATCTTCCTAAACAAAAGGAGAATAACGACCGCTCTAAGCAATGGTAGGGACGGAGTAGCTTAGCGATAGAGAGCTATACTGCTAACACGTAAGCCTCGAGTTCGAATCCGGATTCAAGTCCACCCAGCTCTGATGAGTACCTAGCTTACGTTAGGTGCTGACCACACTATCGCATCATATTCTGAGGTCACGGAAACAGGTAAACTCTACTTCGCTTGCCCCATACACCGTCAGGTTTGGGAGGGGAACTTTACTAAGCAATGGTATTTCTATTTGGGTGATGTTGTAGTTCCGTGATGCTTGGTTGGTAGTTTCTAATACCATCTTAGGTAATGTCACCGTTCACAAATAGACACCGTTTCGAATAACTAAGATTTTAGTCCACCAAAATGTAGTTAAAACTTATAACAATTACAACTTCACAATTATGTTTTAAATGCAAGAAGGGGCCTATATATTTTGAACATATTTTATTTAAAAATAGGCATTGTATAATTCAATGGACTAACATATTATATCAACAGAACTTTTCCCTACATACATTGGCCTACAGCATTCCGTCACCACCTTATCATACTGTACAAAAAAAGTTTCCAAGAAATTATTCTGTGCTTTACTCATTGTCACACGACTCAGTGGCGTCGCTACGTCGGGTGTTACCCGGTGCGGCACCACTTGATGTCACCCCCACCAAAGAAAAAAAAAAAAAAAAAAAAAAAAAAAAATATATATATATATATATATATATATATATATATATATATATATATATATATATATATATATATATATATATATGCCTACATAGGCCTATATATAACTGTAATTGGTGTCACCCTCCTCCAATTTTGCACACGCATTATTTTAATCCACCTATTAATTCAAGTGGAAATAATCATTCTTTACATAGTAAATTATATACGAGCCGACCCGCGGTGTATCATACGCCGCTATATAGTTGTTTTTTTCTACTTTTCAGTAATTCATAATTAGTGAATTCGACAGTACCAATGCTGCCACTGAAAATATTTGCTTTAAAACACTAACCCCCCCCCCCCCCCCCTCCCCGTGAAAGCAGCCTTTTCTTAGTTACCTCCTCTAAGTTTAAAATCGTTTCAAACTAAATTGTCTCCCCCAAATAGCCGTCACCAAACCCGGCTCTACGATTGTAAAAATGTGAACATTTAGCGTGAACCACAGCTCACCAGACCATGTGAGGGGGTGGGGTGGTAGCGATAGAGAGGAAGAGAGGGGACTGCAACGCGCGCTTGCAGCTTGTTTTCTAACGTCTCCCAGAAGAGAATTATATATATAGATAGTGTCACATCACCGCGGTCATCGATTGAAAATACTCTAATTAATAACTCATTAAACTGACAAACAGCACATTTCTTCTATATATTTTGCTATTTTTTTGGTCTTTGTGTCACCCCTAAATGGTGTCATCCGGTGCGGTCCGCCTCCCCCCCCCCCCCCCCCCGCGACGCCTCTGCCATAACTGATCCATAGGCCAATAACGGGCATGTTAACGATACTTGAAAGCCAGACGCCAATAATGTATGTACTGCTAGGACAGTGGTTCTTAACCTGGGTTTGATCGAACCCCAGGGGTTTCGGGGAGTTTGTCTCAGGAGTTCGACGGAGGTTCAATACACACAACTCTATGAATGATTCACGATCGGATTTTCTCAGTGTGGATGATAGAACCTCTTTAGAAAGGTTCGGTGAACTGGAGGGGTTCTGTATCTCCAAAAAGGCAAGAACCACCGTGCTAAGGTGTCTGTGTACACCTCCATTCCCAAATTTGTTATCGCCCCTTTCTCCAATACCCGCATTGTCTCGTTTACATCGTGCTCTTTACTTTTCCTCGTCAAAATGCCTACCTAAGTTATAATTATATATGCAATCGATAAGTAGGTGTGCGGTGCGACAGAGGTGTAAATTTGTCTTTATATAATAACGGCGTTAAGTTATTTAACGCGATGTTTTGGATAAGTACTAGCTTACCCTCGGTGGTATTTTTATAGCCCCCCCCCCCCCCCCCCCGTAGCATTATTTACAACCGATTTAAAAATAAAATCGGATCTTCGCTCTGTATAGGGGCAGATAGCCAGATACATTATAGGACCTAAAAGGTATCTATTGACTTCCTTGATCCTTGATCAAAGCTGTATAGAAAGCTGTTAAAACTGGTTTCTTCTAGTGCTGACACAGGGGACAAGATGGAAGAGGACTTATATCCAGATATAGTAAGTAGAGAATTATTTAATTGTTAATTAGGTTTCATATAGCATCGATCAAAACATGTGAAGAAAGTCAACACAGATAACTTAAACACAACAACATAATGTTACATGTTTTAGAGGCCTATTGAAAGCCTACTTGAACACAGTATATGGAACCTAGTCAGAGTTTCTTCTAGGCATCTACCCCCTCCCACCCCCGCCCCAATGAAATGGAATTTATATAGAAAAAATATACTTTTACCAGTGTCCACCCCCCCCCCCCCCCTCCGGAGAAAAAAGTCTGGAAGAAACACTGAACCCAGTACAACACACACCTCACATATAAAGAAAACACATAAACACATATAAATCAAGCACATGAACACATATATATGGAACCTAATTGAATATGAAAACATTGAGAATCAACACATGAAATCATGTAAATACATGAACGCAAATAGATGGAATCCAATGAAGCACATAAACACAAAACTAACTGAGCAAAATAAACACATGAGAAAATTTAAAAAATTGAACTTTTTGGAAAATGTGAACACACATTTTTGGAACATAGAACACCAATGAAGAAAGTTGACAAGGAAATACCATAATAAAAACAGAATCACAACCGTAAGTCATATAAGATTAACTAATATTTACTGTTTTTTAATCTTTGTTAAACATTAAAATAAATCCATTCAGAGTTTTAAAAATGTACACTATTAACTGATTTTAATCATAAACCAATCATAGATTGGTAGGATTACACATCTAAAACATAGTTTGCCACTAAACACAACGTTTCAATGATATAATTTCTAGCAACTACTAGCATGTCTCAAATTTGAAATAAAAAATCATTATTATCTTCCTGTAAATAAAAATCTATTATATTTATCTTCAAACATTTGGTTTCAGCATGGTCTTAAAGTTGTTTGTGTAGATTTTCTGTATTAAATTTCAGATTTATCTCAATAAAATTGTGTATTACATTATGGAATTAAAGTGTGATTAGATATGTTGCCTAGTCCCTCATCTAGTTAAAATAATT
The DNA here is from genome assembly GCF_028476545.2 of Physella acuta. Lineage (NCBI taxonomy): Eukaryota > Metazoa > Mollusca > Gastropoda > Physidae > Physella > Physella acuta. Next base: position 230,625 of record NW_026731974.1, read on the forward strand.
TGATTGATAGATTGAAATAAGTGTGTAATATACTATTTGTCTCTACTAGGTTGACAGTTGTCAATTTACTTTAAGCAAAGACATCAAATGTGACAAAGTGACCCTGAAATCAATCGATTCCCTAGGGTTTAAGATAGTTGATGTTGAACCAGTTGTCATTGAATGTTCACAATTTCCATCTAGAACAAAATTTTCCAAGCTAGCTGATGCTATTAGGAAAAACATCAACACCCATCAAACAAATGTTGGTGAAGGAAGCAACAGTTCAAATGATACATCAATTACAAGGGATGTAGCTTCAGGTCAATGTAATTTAAATCAGAAAACTATTCAAGACAAATTAGAGTTGTGTTTCCGTAATCACAACAATGAACAAGGAAAGAACTCAAAAATAGAGATAGAACTTAAAAATGAAGATCATTCAAGTTTGGAGTCCAAGAATTTGGCAGCAATGCCAGAAACTCATTTATCAGACATTAAAAAAGAAAAGAAAATAAATCAACTAAAGCCTGGCCATAAGTTTTTTGTTGGAAGTTCAGGGGTTAAAGTCCAGGTATACCAGGCTGATATCACAAAACTTAACGTCGACTGTATAGTCAACACGTCTAACCCACTACTAAAACATGAGATTGGTGTCTCCAAAGCCATAGCTAAAGCAGCTGGCCCAGCTTTGGTTCAAGAATGCAATCAATTTATCAAAGATGGGAACACCATTGTTGTTACAGAGATCTTTGTGTCTGGTGCAGGGAGTCTGGGTGTGAAGAAAGTCATACACACAGTTGGCCCGAGCTGGGAAGATTACAAAGATTCTAAAAAGCAAGACTGTGCTGACGATTTAAGGAGAACAGTTCTAAGATGTCTTGTACAAGCTGCAGCTATGGGAATGGCATCAATAGCACTACCTTCTATTAGCTCTGGTAAATTCTATACTATTTTTAACTTTTTGAATATTCTCTTAATGACCAATTTCTTATTGAGTATAATTCTAGTTATTTTAATAATAATTTAAAAACAATATGGGAACCATGAATGACTGCAAATAAAATATTCTCTGCTATCAGTTTAAACATAGGGCTGAGCATAAGATTTTTAATAAATTATTTATAATAAACTATTTATTTTTATTGTGGTGCAATAGCTCATTTAAGCCAAAGTGCAGAAAACTCACTATTATTTTTTAATTAACTCCTTCATAAAAGTTAGACAAATAATACCAAGTTAACATAAGAAAATCAGTCATTCTATCTTGTTGTTGATAAAAATAGTTTTAAATTAGAGTTCTCTCATTGGTTATTTTGGGCTGCCAAAAAATTAGTGGATGTTGAATGCACTGAACTCACCTAGCAAATATTGTATGAAATAATCATTAGTTTTATTTTAAGAGTGTTTTTTTTTAAAAATTCTAATTCACAGCGACATATAAAGTCCCACCGGAGATTTGTGCCACAAGCTATTTAAAAGCTGTGGTAAGCTTTGACTTAATTGCCAAGAAATTGAATTTGCCTTCTCTGAAAGATATTCATTTTGTTGATATAAATAACAAAATGGTAACCACAGTAGCCGACTGCTTCTTAAAATACTGGGATAAAGAACAAAGCGCACCAGTATTTGATAAAGATTTAACTTTTGCTATAAAGCATTTCAGAAAAACAGCAGTTGGACAAGGGCTAAACAAAGATTATCAGATTGGGGAAGTTAAACTTACTGTCAGCACTAGACATGCCATGGATTTGAACCCAGACCTAGTGATCACATTGGGAGAGCCACATGACAAGCTACGCGGGGAGCTGAATCCTGAATTAAAGAAAAACAAACTCAACCAAGAGGTGAAAAAAAGTAAAATTGGTATTTTCGAATGTAAGGATAATTCTTCCTG